>NW_015388796.1:277710-280209 GCF_001527695.2 Protobothrops mucrosquamatus
AGGGTTTTACCTGGTGTGCAAACTACAGACATTTTCAGTAGGGGCTTGCAGGAATCTTGTATATGGTTAATATGATCTATGGCAGATGCACATTTGATGCTTTTATCTACTACTTTTAAAAAACAGGAGGAAGACTAGGAATATTTTTTCTATTTTAGGACAAAAAAAACCCCACAACAATCACCAAAACTCAAAAAAACCACCAAAACCCTCATGAATGTCTAAATTATACTCTTTTTCCTCTTGCCGACAGTTGTTTGACTCTCCTTAGGAAGCCTTTCCTTAGTTTTGTAAGAAAAAAAATCATCTCTTTTTAGTTGAATAGACCAGAAGATTTTATTTAAAAATACAGTTAATTGATTAATTGCAGTATTCAAATATAAGATATGATTTGATTTGATTCGTTCATTTGATTTTTTTTTACCAGTCAGTCTCAGCTACTTACATTCTCCACAGTATAAATAATTGACATATTATAACAATAACTGAATCACAGTTTAAAATTATGCAATTATGTATCAAAAGCTATAAAAAAGATGGCAACATTTATGTATCTTTTTAAAATACAGTATCTTTTTAAAGTACGGTAGGAGGTTTGGAGGAGAAGACAAACAATTTCATCATATTGGCATGACCCTAGAAAAACAGCATCCCCACAAAATGGGAGACCCCTCGTAGATTTTCCTAGAGCAGGGGTAGGCCACCTTGGCTCTTTTATGACTCGTGGACTTCAACTCACAGAATTCCTGAGCCAGCATGGCTCAGCTTGGAAACCTCTCCCTTTCCCCTCAGCATGGCTGGCTCAGGAATTCTGGGAGTTGAAGTCCACGAGTCATAAAAGAGCCAAGGTGGCCTACCCCTGTCCTAGACGCTGCGAATCAGGTAGGTTGAAACTGAGTGCAGGAGACAGATTTTACTTCCAGGCATTGTCGGTTGGGCTCACTTTTTTCCCATGTTATTTTTTCCATGTGGGGTGAGTAAGTTTCAAATGTCTGACCTTTTAAGTATTGAAGGTGAGTGCACCTGATCATTGTTTTTTTGTGTTTTAGATACTCAGAGAATCTAATAAATTAGCTGAAATGGAGGAGCCCCCTTTGCTACCTGGAGAAACTATTAAAGACATGGGTAAGTGCAGCTATTTGTATTTTCTCACCAAAGTAAATTACAAGAGCTGTGGAAAGTAACCATGTGACTACAAATAGTCCTCACGTTACAACCACAACTGAGCCAAGGAAGTTGTTAAGTGAGTTTTGCCCCATTTTATGAGCTTTCTGGCTATTGCTGTTAAGTGGATCGTTGCAGTTGTTAAAATAACATGGATGTTATGTGAATCTGGCTTCCCCACTGACTTTGCTTTGTCAGAAAGTCGCAAAAGGGGATCACATGACCCTGGGACACTGCAACCATCATAAATACATGCCAGTTGCCAAGCGCCCAAATTTTGATCATGTGATAAGTAACTGTGTGGAGGGTTGCCAAGTGAGGTACACACTGATGTACCATTGGTATTTTGGCTTCTATGTGCTAGCCTTGAGGTCTTTTGGTTGAAAGTCTTAAACAGGTCCATTCCACTGATATACACTGATAGCAGATGCTATTATGTTATCTATTTACTCTTTCTAGTCTGTCGGTCTGTCTATCTATCTATCTATCTATCTATCTATCTATCTATCTATCTATCTATCATCTATCTATCTATCTATCTATCTATCTATCTATCTATCTATCATCTATCTATCTATCTATCTATCTATCTATCTATCATCTATCTATCTATCTATCTATCTATCTATCATCTATCTATCTATCTATCTATCTATCTATCTATCTATCTATCTATCTATCTATCTATCTATCTATCTATCTAATGATTCCATCCAGGCATAAGGAAGGAAGTGGTGCTAGACTAAATTTGCAGAAATGGAAAAGGACTGGACCTCCTCAGATGTCATTAAGAATTAATTGACCTGGAGTGTAGGATAGAGAGGATAGAAGTAGAAAACTGGTAAACAAATGAAATGGAGTGATAGTTGGTTTCAAGTCTTTGTTTATATGAATTCAGCTTCTAGCTGCTCATGGGGCTCATTAAAATAACTTTGCGGGAAAGTTTAAAGGTTAAGCATTTTGTCAGAGATTCCAGGGGAAATAATGTCAAACTGGGTGCCTCTCTTATTCTCAAATCGGTCCATAAAACAATCATGTCAGGCCATATTTATTTGTTCCTGCCACAAAGTTTAAAATCCTTTGTCATTCTCCCACATATTTCTCCATGCAAGTCTGCAGAAGTAGTGAGAAGAAGCTCTTTTTTTTCTTCTTCTTCTTCTTCTTCTTCTTCTTCTTCTTCTTCTTCTTCTTCTTCTTCTTCTTCTTCTTCTTCTTCTTCTTCTTCTTCTTCTTCTTCTTCTTCTTCTTCTTCTTCTTCTTCTTCTTCTTCTTCTTCTTCTTCTTCTTCTTCTTCTTCTTCTTCTTCTTCTTCTTCTTCTTCTTCTTCTTCTTCTT
>NW_015388797.1:0-11053 GCF_001527695.2 Protobothrops mucrosquamatus
ATTTGTAGGTCTTTGTATTTTGTTATCTTCTCCAGTTCTTTCTCATCTATTCTGCTGTCTCCAGGCACTGCCACTATCCAGACTTTTTTGTCTTTCTTATTGACAATTGTTAATTGTCACCTCCCAAGGACCCTGACTGGTGTAATCTCCTTATCACAAGACCTATCACAAGCCTCTCACTGATGACTCACACCTGGCCTACCACAAGATGACTCACGCCTGGCCTACTACAAGACCTACCACAGACCCTCACTTGACACATCCCCACCTGAAGCCCTTATAAACAGAGGAACGCTGACACAGACCTCCCCTAAACTCTGCTGAAGACGTTACCTAGCCTGGTAACGAAAGGTTCAGAAACAACCCACAAGCTCAGAGAATGAACCTTCACCCTCACCCTATACCCGAGCTACAGATATTTGCCACTATTGTAAGTTGGTAGCTCTAACAACACAAGGTTTAGGGGTTAAATTCTAAGGATGATTTAGAATGTGCATATGTGTGTGCGTGTTTGTGTATGTGTGTGAGAGATGAAATATTTTCACTGGGCTCATCTATCCCCATGGTGTAATTCAGCAGATATTTTCCTCGAGAAGGTTGCTACACCCAAGGTTACAAAACTAGGGAACATCTAAAAAGGATGTAAAAACCTCTTCATACAACCATAGTTTTGCAGTTTGTAACAGCCAGTTTGACAAGAGAAAAGGGCTGCAAGTGTCATCTTCAATTGTCTGGATTCTTCTTGAAGCGAGCCTAAAGAGGAGAAAATTGAAAAATTGAGTGAGTTGGGGGTGGAGACAGCTGTCAGAGCGGCTGAATGCAATTAATTATATATATGAATATTGTTGCTATTATTTCTAACTGATCTTTTAGGGCTTGCCAAGATCTGAATGGAAGGTTCATCCCAGGTTGGTTATGAAAGTTCTTTATGTCCCTTGGTAACAAATAGTTATGTCCATTTGTTATTAATGGACCTATAGAAAGCACACCCATACCTGGAATGCCAGTTGCAGCCTCTCATCAACCTTTGCCTAACCACATACTTTCAATTTGATGGGCAAACATATCAACAAATCAAAGGAATACCTATGGAATCCCCATTTTCAGAACTCATAGCAGAGGTCATAATGGAATCAATAGCAGTCCCACACATTGAACCCCAAATATGGGTTATGCATTGGAATTCAATTCTTAACATTCCAGATTGAGGACCATGGACAATGTTCTTTAACATCTGGAAAGTAGAACCAGATTGAGAAAAAACACCTTAAAATTGCTTAATTAGTCTTCCCTGGTCCTTCCCAGTCAGTGCAGTGTGGTTCTTTGGACCATTCCTGCATCTACAAGACACTTTAGATTGTTACTGAATTAAGATATTCAAATGCTAAGAATTGACTTTAGGAAAAGTATGAAAAAAGTTAGACATAAACATAAAATCATAGGGCTGAAAGCAACTTTGGAGGTCTTCTAGTCCAACCCACTACATTATAAGATTTCAGACCTTATACCATCTCCAACAAATAGTTGTCCAATCTGAAAACATCCAGCAATGGAGCGCCCACAACTCTGGGTGGCAAAATGTTTCATTGATTAAGTGTTTTCACTGGTGCTTTGGAGAATAAGTCAATAAAGTTTAATGAAGAGAAGGACGAGGGGTGACATGATAGCAGTGTTCCAATATCTCAGGGGCTGCCACAAAAAAGAGGGAGTCAAGCTATTTTCCAAGGCGCTTGAAGGAAGGACGAGAAGCAACAGATGGAAACTAATCAAGGAGAGAAGCAACCTAGAACTAAGGAGAAACTTCCTGACAGTTAGAACAATGAACCAATGGAACAACCTGCCTCCAGAAGCGATGAATGCTCCAACACTGGAAGTCTTTAAGAAGAGAATGGACAGCCATTTGTCCAAAATGGTATAGGGTTTCCTGCCTGAGCAGGGGGTTGGACTAGATGACCTCCAAGGTCCCTTCCAACTTTATTATTATTATTATTATTATTATTATTATTATTATTATTATTATTATTATTATTATTATTATTATTATTACTACTATTATTAGTTTAGGTTTAGGTTTTGGTTTTGGTTTAGGTTTAGATTTAAGATGTTGATTTTTTTGATTCCTTGTCATCACCTTTTCTTATAAATGAACAACTATAGAGGAGCAACTATTATCTGAGCCTGCAAATGAGCTAGTTTCTCCATAATCTATACGTGCAAGTCTGTTGGGAAACAGGTTGAAAGGTATGGTTGGTAATAATGTTGAAAGTCATTCAAGCATTTCATTACTATTTTCACACTTTAGAATTGACCAATCAGTATGCATTGTATCAATATGCAGTTAGGTTAGGTAAAGACATTTTACTGCATTGCATTATGGCTTTTTTAGCTGGGTTTTAATCACTTCAGCTTTTTTTTATGTGTCCTTAGGCATGATCTCTTGACAGGAAAGTGGAATAACATGCCAACATAAAAAATATGCAACGAATCAACACTTCCATCAAAACCTTGTGTGTTTCACTGAAAAATGTGCAGCTTGGGAACGTAGAAGAAGCTGAAGTGAATGTGGTGATTTATTAGAATCCTACAATGTAATCCAGAGTTAGTATTGCTGCATAAAAAGGTTCTTAGACAGTAACAGAGTGAGTGATATGGCTGGATCCTTCTGCGGATGCCCCAAAAAACTCATGGCGTTTACTGAATTACTTTCCATAAATATGATGGAACGGAGAAAGCATGTACAGAATGTATTAGCAACGCAACTGAATTTCTGCAATAGATCCTCTTTAGTTAGGATGGCATGGCATACACTGTTTTTTTCCAAGCATTTTGGCCTTTTGGTGGCCTGCTGGACACTGTGCCCCAAAGACCATTGGGTGGAGATAAAGCAGATATGAAATTTAATTTCCTTACCATGTTAAATTAAAATAATAAATTATGGCGATTCTTCTTCAGCAGTGAATTTAATGATTTTCTGCCATAGAAGTTGAGCAACTGGTAATTTTGAAGGTCCCTGGGAATTATACCCAAGGTTTCCTACAGCTGTAGAGCCCCTGCAGCTGTAGATCCCCTGAATGGGGGTGGTATTGTCTGTGAAGCAAAGCAGCATTTTTCTCAAAGGGTGTAGCAGAAAATAATTACTCGGTTCAGAACCAGTTGCATTAGAAAGTACAAATTTTAGAATCAAACACTCTCGTTATTTGCAATTTGCAGTCATCTAGTTTATTCAGAGAAATCAGCAGGCACAGTTTAAGCTGCAGCAGCTTATTTAGGGTTGGAACAAATCACATGTAGACAATAACAACCTCCGTGTTGGCATTGTACACCACAGCAATCTTTGGTTAATTGGATGGGACACAGAAATTATTGCAAGAAGACATTACATTAAAGCATCTAGAGCGATCCTGGGAAAACATGACTTTGGTTGAAAAGCTTGTAGTACCTACATGTGCTTCTCCCCACCTCCATGTTCCCCTCCAAACCCAAGGAACCACACATCTCTAATGCTGCGTACATGTCTGATTGTTCAAAACTTTTCCATATTGATTTACAGGCAAGTGTGGCTGACTCACAAGTTCATGTTCCTGATATGACGGCTGTCTCTTGACTATTGATAGACCTCCAAGCCACCCCCAGAACATGAATTTGCAATGGAAATACTAAAGGTAGACTGAAATAATCTGCCCAGGCAACAATCTCTCTAGCTCATATCCTAATGAAGTAGATCTTTAATCTAGGATGTGAATAAATTCATCTAAAAACCCAGGAGAAGAGCAGGGAAAGAGTAAAGAAGTAGTTGAAATGGGGATCTGTAGTTCCTCAACTTGGTCCTGTGATCTGTTAACTTTGCTGGGGAAGTGGGAGGGGGAGGGGAAGAACTATTGCTAAGCTGGTGGACATGCACTAAGAGGTTTGCGGCAGAAAGAGCAGTAGCAAGGGAGCATTCGCATGCTGTGACCAGCGCATTCTTGGACTTCTGCAGGTGTGTTGTTATACACCACCTGTTACAAAAGTCTCTCAAAGTGAACAGGCTTCCTGCGGACACAGGCCAGGCGGACCCTCCGGTTCATAGTACGCCCATTGTAATTGCAGTTTGGGAATCTTCCGGTGTTAGTACAATGGGTCACTGGGAAACTGCTCCTGCTATCGTACAAATTTCTTTGATAGCGTGTTCCGCCACTTCCGCAAACTGCTATGATACTGTTGCGAGGGGCATTGATAAAGGTGTTGCTGGGTTTGCACCTCCGTCGAGTCAGCCCCCTTCGCCGCATCATCTGGTTACAGTAGGCGTTTGGATTATTGGCTCTGGTTTTGGGATGATCGATGTGGCTCTTTGCAAAACTTTGGTAAGTTGCGGCTTCTCCGTAGTGCACCAGCAAAACCCCAAGAAGAACAAGCAGCTGGAGGAGCAGCCTGGAGACGGTCATGATGGCAAAATCGGGATCTGCAGAAGAGGACCAGAGAGAAGAAAGGGAAGGGAAGGGGAAGAGTAAGAAAGAAAAAAAAGAGAGAGGAAAAAAGGGAGAACTAAGAAACTATAAGCATAAAAGTGAGAGTACATCTATCCATTTCATGGAACCATATCATTTCAATGAGGCATTAAGACACATTGTTACATTTTTTGATGTAAAATATTCCATGTGTAAAGGAACCACTTTGTTAAATTTATTTCAGCATACTTTAAAAATAAGGAAAATTAGAAAATAGTATCTGCAGCTCAGGGCTGAAGTGTGAAGTTCTGGATGCTTCCTAAGCTTGGCTGTGTGTGTATATGCAAATGTTTCATTACCCAACTAGATTACATCATCAGTGCAAGGGAGTGTGGGGCTTGTTCCCTGTTTATATGCAGTAGCTTGCCTTGCTAATGCTGGTGTGTGTGTGGTAGGGGTGGAAGGGGTGTAGTTTCCAAATATGGAGAAACCCCACCAAAACATGCAGGGAAAGCTACTTTATATATATAAGCAGGCAGCAAACCCCACACTGACTTGCAACCAAAAAACCAAACTCAGACAGCACCAAGAACTATACAGCTAAGAATAAAGACTCAATCAAGTACAGTTTGATTCCTGGGGAGTTTATGAGGTTTTTTTGGGGGGGGGGGGAACAATATGTAAGTAATTTGCTACTGCCTTTTTTGGGGGGGAGGGAGCTGCAATATTTACTTATGAACTTCTAAGTTATCGCCATGCTGCAATTTGCAATTCTAAGCAGCTTGCAACAATTTGGAATACACAAAACATCAAAATCAAAATATCAGAAAGAGGACTTCCGGTTCCGGATCGCGGCATCTCTAGTCGCACAAAAAGACTCGTCTCCTCGTTGTCTAGTTTCCCTCCGCCTGTAGACCCTTATGTGGGTCGAAAGTCACCCTGGAGGGTGCGAATTCTGTCGGCGAGGCTTTGCTCGGCTGCGGAGGAGTGGCGGCTCCTCCAGCTGTTCGAGCCATCTCTGAGGGCAGATGGAGAAGTAAGATCGGCCAGTAAAATGGCCGATCACCCAGCTGCTCCAAACCGCAAGTCAAAGAACATCTAAGCATTGAGAACCACCGTGGTGAACCTGGGTGAGATTTTTTCTTGGCTCCTCTCTTCAATCTATTTTGCTTTTTTTTTTTTTTTCCTGTAAGAGTCTTGTTGGAACTATTTCTCTGTCTTGAAAAAGCAGCTTCTACATGTTTGGGAAGAAAGGCGTTGAAAAAAAGAATAGAATAAAATTTTAAAGACTATATTTTATTTTCATCTGCTTTGGGGTACAGAGAGCTCAGAAAGCAGGGAGGAAGAAGAGGAGAGGGAAAGAGGAAGAAGGGCCGACTGACTAGCTCAGGGGTCTACAAACTTAGCAACTTTAAGACCTGTGGACTTCAACTCCCAGAATTCCTCAACCAGCCATGATGGGTGAGGAATTCTGGGAGCTAAGTCCACAAATCTTAAAAGTGCCAAGTTTGAAGACCCCTGAGATAGCTGGTACTGGTGCATATTAATAAACATGGATAAATTCATCATACATTTGTCAGTGCATAGGGAAAGTGATTCAGCAAAGGAATAGCCACCGAAGAAACTAAAACTGGTACTTTTTTCCTTTTTTTCTACAGTTTGTAATATTTTATTAGATTGCAGAATAAAATACAAAAATACAAAAGCAAATAGTAGGACACAGTGGGGAGGAAAAAGGGGGAAAAGTGAGGGGAAGAAGGGGAAAAGAACAGACTTCCTCTGTTGCAGTAGAAGGAAGCATTAACATTGAACCTCAACTTTTTACTTTTCCATAATATTATAAACTAGCAATTTCTATAACAACAAATGAATCTAATCAATAAAACCCAAAATCCCCCCTTCTTTAGTCATCAAGTTTTTGACACCTTGCTAAGCACTGGTGGTACTCAAATATTGTCATGTCCTAAAAGTGGTACAATCTGTGAAAAGGTTGAAAAGCCCTGTAAAGCCCTGTAACTAGATAACTTCAAAGAAATATTCTGTAACTCTCTGCTGACATCTAGTGGTCATCTGCAATTAAGATGGCATACAGGGCTGAGTTGTGGTTAAAGACCACCTGTAATTTATCTGTGGTGGAAATTAATTTCAGTTTCCTGAGAGAATAAGTAAATAGTTACAGGCTGAGGACTCTGTGGTTAAAGGTTAATCTTTAACTTACCTTAAATTGTAATCCTGCGTTGAGTGATAGTTACCAGTTTCTTCAGAAATAGCTTCTGACTTACGAGGTGCCATTGAAATGATTATATAGAGCTCAGTTGATTTGGGGGTGGGATTAAAGAGGAAAAAAAGAAATAGTCCTATACCAAATATGGTACGCAGATGTCTTGTGAAACTGGGATGGTTAGGTTTCCACTGTAACTGTGGGGCCCCAAAACCACAGTGAAGAAATAACATTGATTGCAGAAATAGGTAGAATTAATACCTGCAGGTGCTACAAAGGCATCACAAGTGTGACAACAGTCACAATGTAATATTAAAAGGGACCAAAGCCAACGAAACCTGCTCCCCTTTGATCTTCAGCCATTCTAATAATTATGGATTGAGGATGGCTTCATATTTCTATACTCTAACCATCCATAAGTATAGAAGAGTCTTTTCCCTGGCCCGTTTAAATTTCTTGCCCTCAGCACTACTCAACGGGCGATTCAAGAGGCTCCTGTTTAGTGAGCGACTATGCCCTTGTGATAGGGATGAAATTGAAACTGTGGAGCATGTCTTATCATACTGCCCTATGCATAACACAGGCAGAATTAAATTACTGTCTCTCCTTGGAATTGATCCCTCTGGTTTTAATGTTAGTAATTTGGTCTTATATTGTTTAGGGGATGGCTCCCCCTATATTACTACTCAGGTTTCTAAATTTCTTTTAAGAGCTGTAACTATTAGAGGAGAACGTTGTAATTACCTTTAGCCAAGGCTTCTGGTGTTTAATTGTTTGTGATTATATTTTCTTGTATTTTTTTTTGTTGCACTTGCATTTTGGTCTGTGACCGCAAATAAAAAATTATTATTATTATATTAAAAGGGGATATTGACTTAGGACAGTGGTGGCGAACCTATGGCACGGGTGCCAGAGGCGGCACTCAGAACCCTCTCTGTGGGCACGCTCACCATCGCCCCAGTCCTAGGCCTTCAGCTGGGTTTTATAAAACCTTTTTGCTTTAGGCCTCCACCGCCGTGTGCAAAAAAAAAAGGTTCAATCAATCAGTCAATTTCAACTTCTCGCGGGAAAAAAAAGATCTTGCAAAGTTGGAATTGATTGATTGAATTTTTTAGTCCCACCCAGTCTGCCATTAGCACCACAGCCACGCCCACCCAATTGGCCACACCCAGCCAATGGGCCACACCCACCCGGCACCCAATAATTCATAAGTGGGTTTGGGGTTGCAGTTTGGGCACTCGGTCTCTAAAAGGTTCGCCATCACTGACTTAGGAAATAGGGAAAGGAATAAAAAGAACTAGAATGAAAATAATATGACTGTCGGGGAAAGTATTGTATAAAATATTCTAAGATAGATTAATAAAAAAAATAATGGAGTTGGAATGGACCTTGGAAGCCCCTGCTCAAACAGGAGATCCTATACCATTTCACACAAATGGTTATCAAATCTCCTCTTAAAAAACCCAGTGTTGGAGCATCCACAACTTCTGGAGGCAAGTCCTTCCACTGATTAATTGTTCTAAGTGTCAGGAAATTTCTCTTTAGTCCAACAGGACGAATGGAAAGTGAATTTAAGGAAAAGGGCCATTTGGAAGAAAGTAGAAAGATTTCTATTCTAAAACAGTGTGGAGTTACATCTATGGGAGCCAAGAAACATGTTGATTGATGGAATTATGAAGCAAAATAGGTTATGAACGATAAGGTGACCAACTTTTTTACAATAAAAAGGAGGACACAAATAAATTGAAGAAAAAANTGCTTACATGCCTATTAATTATTATTTAAATGAGTACTTTTCCATTGAATGAATATTTTTTGTCAATGTATCATCTTCTAACAATATATTGGAAATATCTGAACAAGAAATATCCTTCATACTGAATTTTACGGCAAGTGCTGCAGCTAGAGTATCAACATTCATTCTCGATTTCTCACTTTTCCAAAAATCATTAGCAATTGAAAAAAACCCTTTCAACTGCTGCATTAGTTCCAGGGCAGCACAATGTAAATTGAACAAGAATAAATTCCTCTAAGTCTGACAATTTTCTTTTTATAACTAAAGGAAGAAATTTTTCTTCAAATCGAGTTTTATATTGAAGGATAAAGTCATTCAAAATAAGACTAACTTCTGTAGCTGAAATGTGTTCACCTTCAATCTTTTGAATTGTTTTGTGAAAAATAGATGCTTGATTATGTACAAAATACATTAATAGATATTTCATTATTGAAAAACGATTCTAGGATTTTAGGACATTTGTCAAAACTTAAAAAATATGAACGGAGAGGCTCAAATAATTATAGAACACGCTCTATAGCAGGTGTTAGAGCAAGCCATCTAACTTTTGAATATCCTAAAAGTTTTTTGTATTGAACATTTGCTTCTTCACAAAATTGTTTTAAAGTAGCCACACGAATGGTAAAACGACTAAAATACAAATAAATTGTAGTTATTATTACTTCTATATCAATTGGCGTGGCACATGATGCTGTGTTGATTGCATTTGACAAAATATGTGCATTACAACCTATTCCTAGTATTTTCTTTTGGAGTAAATCTTGTAATTTTACATACACATTATTCACCCCTTTGCGTCTTCGCCCACCAAAATTTGTGTTTGTATTATCAGCTGTTAGTGCAACAAATTTGGATTTCAAATTGTTTTCATTTATTACTCTGTATAGATGGTTTGACAAAATTTCAGCAGTTTCACCCTCAATGGATTCTAAATTTAAAACTTTTACTTGAACGCCCTTGGTAACATTAAAATATCTTACTAGTATTGGATACAATTTACTTTCATTATGATTGGATGCATCAGATAAAACTGTTACAAATGCTGCAGTTTCCAAGACTTCTGTAAGTATTTTGTCACAAACTTTTAACACATCTAGGGAGAACTTCCCCTTCCACCTTTGTGTCTTAATGAAAGTTATTGTGGTTTCTTTGTTCAAACAGAAGAAAATTACAACACTAGTTGAGGTGAAGTAGGTTTTGGTTACTTACCCAGAAGAAACTGGAAGAGAAATGATGGCAATTTAGACATTTCCTTTGGTGGTTCATATTTGTGATAGCCTTGCCCTTTGTTTTGCAGTTGACACATATTAGATGAGATGTGTTTGCACAATCTATTTTTTTTTATAGGTTCATGATAGGTTCATGATAGCAGTGTTCCAATATCTCGGGGGTTGCCACAAAGAAGAGGGAGTCAAGCTATTCTCCAAAGCATCTGAAGGCGGGACGAGAAGCAACGGATGGAAACTGATCAAGGAGAGAAGCAACTTAGAACTAAGGAGAAACTTCCTGACAGTTACAGTAATTTTTAAATACTGATTTAATAATAACCTCGCATTTTGTCCTGGTGCATGAAAATTTAGCATCGTGAAACTTTTTCAATAATTTAGTTGTACAATCCATACTACGAAAACTTTGATTGTGAATTATGGTATGGAATGCAAATGTTCCCTCCATTGCAGCTAACTGTTTTTCATCTCCAGAATACTTTGAAGTTTAAAAAAAACATGTTACTTTACAACTGGAAGCAGATGCATCTGATGTTTGCTTATGTTTCTTGGTGGTCAAGTGTTTCGTAATAGCTGTTCTGACCCCAACTGCAATACAAAATTCTTCGTTGCAAATATTGCAGGAAACAATGTTATCTTTCTTTGATGTGAGGAATGGAAATTCCTTATTCAATTTATCGTTGAAATGGCATTTCCTCTTTTTTGATTTTTCCATCCCTAAATGAAATTTAAAATTAAAAATAAAATATAGAGCTACACGAGCGATGCAAGCACATTCATTATGAATAAATAAAATTAATTATTACAACTGAAACAATAACTTGTAAATAAAATTATACTTATTTGGAAATTATTAAATAGATAATGAATTAAAACGTGAATTATTGTGCTCACCTGTGTATGATTGAATATTCACTGAGAAAGAAGTGAGTCTAATGCATGTGCGTGTGCCGTGTCGTGTTTCGATAAGAAGTAAACAAAGCCACTTGCACGCGGCGCACTCTTGCGCACAGTGCACTCTCTCAAAACAATTCTCCTGTGCGGAGCGCATGCGTCTCATAATCGCATCTCGTCGCACTGTACCGAGCCTTGACGAATTGTCATGTCAAATACAAATACGTCACATCACACGCAACGGATTGGATTGGCATCGATCGAATATGGAGATTTACAGATTAGCAGTGCTTTTTTTTTTTTTTTAAAGGTGCCGGAACTCTCATCTTGTTAATGTTTTATTTATATAATTTTATTTATATATTCATTTATATAATTTAAAAATATATATTCAATTCTTAACATAAATTTAATTTATTGTATTTAAGGCAAATGTTCATAGTAAATTCCAAAGTTTTGTCCAATGTTCCTGCCAGAATAAGAACATTGA
>NW_015388797.1:11740-16108 GCF_001527695.2 Protobothrops mucrosquamatus
TAGATATCTAATACAAGTGCATATGCTGCCTTCAACATATATGTGTTTAATTGATGGAATCATGTTACTGACAAGATAATGAATTGCAAAGAAATGGTTATTAATACATAAGTTAAACATTTTGTTTCTATTTCTTTACAACTGCTGATAAAAAATGGCCTGGCTATGTTCAATAAGTATACACACAGGCTTAAGTGAGAGGGAAAGCGTTACAATTCAATCTATTTATGAATATGAATGAATATGTCCATAATTGCCCAGTGTATTTTAACAATGATATAGAACTGTGCTATGAGGAGTTTACAATTTACATTTCTTATTCTTGGGGAATTAATGACAGAAAGAAAATGGATTGCAAAAGTAACATTAGATAAATATGAAAAAATATAGTTGCATATCTTTAAATAATTTATTTTTATAAACAGTATACAAGCTGTTAAAATATAGCTTTTCATATCCAAAAGTAGATTTTGAGGGAAAAATAAAGAAAAGATTGTGTTACAATACTGATGATTTATATAAAGTTTGTGTTTAAAAGAAAGCTAGAAAAGACCCATTTTAGAACAACGAATTGCTGATGTTTTGTTTTTTTTGACATTATCAACATTTCAGTGGAGTCCATGTGTGCGCCTGCCTCGTGCTCACCCCATGTCAGCCAGGCTGACTTTCCCCATCTCATTCCATTAAAAAATGACATTTAGTATTATTTATGAAAAAAAATGCTTAAGATTATCATTGGAGTGGCTAGTGCTGTGGGAGCTGCTAGGCCCGCTCTACATGGCGGGACTGCGCGGGGTGGGCGGCGGAGGCAGGTGTTGTGGGCCAGATGCTCCAGGACAGCCACGTAGGTGTGCAGGGCGAGGTGGTGGCAGCGCAGGTCCAGCACTGGGTAGACCACCAGCTGGCCTGGCCCATGGTAGGTCAACCGCCCGCCGCGTTCTCGCCTGCAGCCGCCCCACCAGCACCGCTGCCCCACTGTGTAGAGCGGACCCCGCGGCTCCCAAAGCACCAGCCGCGCTGGCTCCGGCCCCGGGGGGCAGCTTGCCATTGACACACCCCACCTGCAGCCACCCCGCCAGCACCACTTCCCACCCTGCACAGCCCCGTATAGTGCAGGCCCCAGCCCGCACTATACAGCACGGGGCAGCCAGCCGCTGTCGCCCCTCACACCCCCGCCCGCAGCAGCCCCGCCGCCCCTGCCTCTTGTGCCCGCAGCCATTATTGCCCTAGCAGGGCCGAAGATCAAGAGAAACATACGATGGTATCGCCGCTCCAGTCTCCTCCAGGTATCTTTGGGACTAACTAGGAGATGGTGTAGTTGGGTAGCAGGGAGAGGTGCAAAGTTCCTGCCAATTCGCCTTCGCTGCAGACAACTTGCATGTGCAAAGTTTGCCGGCCAGGTATTTTGCATGCTCAGCAGCAATTCCTATTGGCTTTTGAAAGCCAATAGGAGGAGTAGCACAGCTCATGCAAAAGTTGAAAAAAAACCCATAAAAAAAGGTGCCGGAACGCCATTTTGAGTGTTCTATGAGAAAAAAAAGCTCTGCAGATTAGTCTTCAAATATCGAAAAGGAAGACATGTAGGAGGACACTTTTCGAGGGAGGACAGAACTTACAAAAGGAGGATTGTCCTCCCTAAAGGAGGACAGTTGGTCACCTTATGAACGAGAAAGGATCCAGGAGAGAACCAATCTAGTACAATGGAGAAATGTCCTAACAGGACAATTAATCAATGGAATGACTTTCCTCTAGAAGTTGTGAATGTTCCAACACTGGAAGTTTTTAAGAAAAGATTGGACAACCATTTGTCTGAAATGATATAGGATTTCCTGCTTGAGCAGGGGGTTGGACTAGAAGACCTCCAACGTTCCTTCCAACTCTGTTATTTTGTTAGGATGAGAAAAAATGCAGTTGAAGATATGTTTGAAATTTAATTGAAAACTCATTATGCAGCGGTTTCACTGAATGTAAATTTACTGAAAACCCATTATGGATAGGCAGAACAAATATTGATTGATTGATTGATTGATTATGAGTCATCAAATCAGTGCTGCAACCACACAGATACACTTTCTCTAGAATAATCTATCCCTGGCCTGGTCCTTCAGGCCTGGGTGTACCACCACCATTATTAATTGTTCTTGGTCCTCCCTTTTCTCTTTCCTTCCAACATTCCTGGTTCCATAGACTAGCCAAGAGAGATAGGATTTTGTATAATGTGTCTAAATTATGTTAATTTGAGCCTATTCATTTAGGCCTTGTGTGAGAGCACTGCTATTTACCTAATATGCTAAAGGCCAGAACGCTATTCTAGAATCATGTGGAGAATTAAGATAAAAAACAGGGAAGATAGTGTGTCTTTTTAAAGGGTAGAGAGAAAGCCATATATTGTATTTAGGGTAGAGGAAAAAAAGAAATAGTCTTATGCCAAATATGGTACACAGATGTCTTGTGAAACTGGGATGGTTAGGTTTCCACTGTAACTGTGGGGCCCCAAAACCACAGTGAAGAAATAACATTGATTGCAGAAATAGGTAGAATTAACGTGAGCAAATACCTGCAGGTGCTACAAAGGCATCACAAGGGTGATGACAGTCACAATGTAATATTAAAAGGGGATGTTGACTTAGGAAATAGGGAAAGGAATAAAAAGAACTAGAATGAAAATAATATGACTGTCGGGGAAAGTATTGTATAAAATATTCAAAGCTAGATTAATAAAAAAATAATAATAGAGTTGGAATGGACCTTGGAGGCCCCAGCTCAAACAGGAGATCCTATACCATTTCACACAAATGGTTATCAAATCTCCTCTTAAATAGCACCCAGTGTTGGAGCATCCACAACTTCTGGAGGCAAGTCCTTCCACTGATTAATTGTTCTAAGTGTCAGGAAATTTCTCCTTAGTCCAACAGGACGAATGGAAAGTGAATATAAGGAAAAGGGCCATTTGGAAGAAAGTGGGAACATTTCTATTCTAAAACGTTGTGGAGTTACATCAATGGGAGCCAAGAAACATTTTGTTTGATGGAACTATGAAGCAAAATAGGTTGTGAACGAGAAAGGATCCAGGAGAGAACCAATCTAGTACAAAGGAGAAATGTTCTGACAGGACAATTAATCAGTGGAATGACTTTCCTCTAGAAGTTGTGAATGTTCCAACACTGGAAGTTTTTAAGAAGAGATTGGACAACCATTTGTCTGAAATAATATAGGGTTTCCTGCTTGAGCAAGAGTTGGACTAGAAGATCTCCAAGGTCCCTTCCAACTCTGTTATTCTGTTAGGATGAGAAAAAATGCAGCTGAAGATATGTTTGAAATTTAATTGAAAACTCATTATGCAGCGGTTTCACTGAATGTAAATTTACTGAAAACCCATTATGGATAGCCAGAACGAATATTGATTGACTGATTGATTGATTATGTGTCATCAAGTCAGTTCTGCAATCACACAGATACACTTTCTCTAGAATAATCTATCCCCGGCATTCACTGCTTTTGGAGGCAGGTTGTTCCACTGGTTAATTGTTCTAACTTTCAGGAAGTTTCTCCTTAGTTCTAGGTTGCTTCTCTCCTTGATCAGTTTCCATCCTTTGCTTCTTGTCCTGTCTTCAGGCGCTTTGGAGAATAGGTTGACTCCCTCTAATTTGGGGCAGCCCCTGAGATATTGGAACACTGCTATTATGTCCCCCCTCGTCCTTCTCTTTGTTAAACTAGACATACCCAATTCCAGCAACCGTTCCTTATATGTTTTAGCCTCCAGTCCCCTAATCATCTTTGTTGCTCTTCTCTGTACTCTTTCTAGAGTCTCAGCATCTTTTTTACCAAGTCAGTTGCCAAGTGTCTGAATTTTGATCATGTGACTATGGGGATGCTGCAAAGGTTGTAAATGTGAAAAATGGTCATAAGCAGTGGTGGGATTCAGCCAGTTTGCATCACTTCGGCAGAACCAGTAGCTAATTTTTTGTTGCCCAGGCCCAGAATGGATTTCCAGAAGCAGCATCCCCACAGAGAACTGGTTGTTCATATATTTGAACCCCACCACTGGTCATAAGTCACTTTTTTCCTTGCCATTGTAACTTCAAACAGTCACGTATTCCATCAGCCAGGTATTCCATCAGCCAAGGACCCGGGGCAGGGGCGGTGGGGTAGCGGTCATTGTAAGGGACAGCCTATGTCCGAGGGAGACCACTGTACCTCAGATAGACGGTGGGGAGTCCCTCCTTGTGAAGTGGGGGCAAGGGGTACAAGTGGGCCTGTTGATTATATACCTAGCTCCCTGCTATGTATCAACGGCCCTGCCTGAGTTGGCTGACGTAATAGCCGGGGTGGCGGTTGAGACCCCCAGACTTATAGTCATGGGGGATT
>NW_015388797.1:19196-20619 GCF_001527695.2 Protobothrops mucrosquamatus
ACAAGGATGTCTTGCCTGCTGTGAGAGCTTTGGAAAATGGTAAGGCCAAGATGTAGATAAGTGGAGAAAGATTAAAATATATACATATACATTGTATATATGATTATGTACGTACCTGTGTGACTGCATGTGGCTCACTTTTCTTTTGTTCTTTGGGTGACTGAAAAATGCAGAAATCAAACTTTTTATATAAAATGGTTAACTTTTGAGAAAACTGAACATATGAATATATCCCTACTGTTCCTATGCTTTACCCACCATTCCTGAGAAATTATTCCATTGCTGTAGTTAGCCAGGTTATATTTATTTATTTATTTATTTATTTTATTAAATTTATATCCCGCCCTTCTCCTTGCAGACTCAGGGCGGCTAACAATCGGGTAAAAATACACAAATAACATTACAAGTTTAAAAATTAATTAAAAAGGAAATATTTAACTGTGATCTAATTAAAATATAATTAAAACCCCCTCTAAAAATTTCCCCTAGGCCAGTCCTGCAAGCTGGAATAACCACGTCTTAAGGGCGCAGCGGAAGGAAGGGAGATCAGGGATCACCCTGATCTCTGGGGGCAGTTCATTCCAGAGGGTGGGAGCTCCCACAGAGAAGGCCCTCCCCCTTGGGGTCGCCAGCCGGCACTGTCTGGCCAACGGCACCCTGAGGAGACCCACTCTGTGGGAGCGTAAAGGTCGATGGGGGGTAATCTGTGGCAGGAGGCGGTCTCGAAGGTATCCATGTCCGATGCCATGGAGCGCTTTAAAGATGATGGTCAGCACCTTGAAGCGCACCTGGAAGGCCACAGGCAGCCAATGCAGCTCGCGTAGCAGCGGTGTTATATGGGAGCGACGAGTCCCTCCCAACACCGCCCGCGCGGCCGCATTTTGGACTAGCTGGAGCCTCCGGGTGCTCCTCAAGGGGAGCCCCATGTAGAGAGCATTGCAGTAGTCCAGGCGGGAGGTGACAAGGGCATGAGTGACCGTGTGTAGGGCGTCCCGGTCCAGAAAAGGTCGCAACTGGTGAATCAGACGAACCTGATAAAACGCCCCCATGGTCACGGCCGCCAACTGGTCATCCAGTGTCAGCCGTGGATCCAGGAGGACACCCAAGTTGCGTACCCGATCCGAGGGAGCCAGTGTTTCGCCCCCTATAGTCAGCGATGGAATCAGCTGACTATGCCGAGGCGCCGGTAACCACAGCCACTCGGTCTTGGACGGGTTGAGCCTTAGTCTGTTCCTCCCCATCCAGACCCTCACGGCCTCCAGACACCGGGTCATCACGTCAAGGGCATCATTGGGGTGGCCCGGGGTGGATATGTACAACTGAGTATCATCAGCGTACTGATGGAAATCCACCCCAAAGCCACGAATGATCTCCCCCAGCGGCTTCACATAAATATTGAACAGAAGCGGAGAGAGGACCGACC
>NW_015388797.1:22702-27399 GCF_001527695.2 Protobothrops mucrosquamatus
GACGGCAGGTTGAGATCCCCCATGACTATAAGTCTAGGGGTCTCAACCGCCACCCCGGCTATCACGTCAGCCAGCTCAGGCAGGGCCGTTGACACATATATGCAAGCAACTGGCATGTCAACGCGGCTAACATCGGATGTTCTTGCTTTGACAACAGATGGAAATGTAGCCATCTTTTCTTTTCCTCTTTCAGAGTTAAATGATGCTGGGAGGGGGGATGTGGATGAGAGTCCAATTAGTCATAACAACAATAACTCAGCCATGGGAATCAAGGTTATTGCGCTCAGAGCTGATAAAGATTTGGCAGGGCTGGAGAGCTGAGGAAAAAGCCCAGGCTTCAAACTAATTGGGGAATGTGATTTATGACTGTTAATTGGAGGAGAGAATTGTGCTTTGTGTCCAGGGGAGGGGAATTCAGTTTTTGGCTTTAACTATGTAGTGTCGATACCTTGTTTCTTGAATAAAATATTCTTTAAGGTAAACAATGCCTCAAAGTTCTTTTAAAGAGTTTCATCTGTTGGAACCATGACATGGCATAGGACAGGGCTTTTCATCTGTTGGAACCATGACATGGCATAGGACAGGGCTTTTCAACCTGTGGTACATTGTCACCTGGCAGGTGGTACGCGACCATCCTAGAAAAGTGGTAGCGGGGGAGGGGAATGAGCTGAACCGATGGCAGAACCGCACAAGCCTGAGCGAGAGATGGCTGGAGCTGCAGGGCTGTAAGGGCTCAGCGGAAGCGCCAGGATCAGTACCGCTTTCCAGCTGATCAGCGCTTCTTTGGGGCTGTCAGGGCCAGGTTCCAGCTAGAGCTTGGCCTTGATTCTGGTGCTTCCGCTGAGCCCAGAAGAAATGCCGATCAGCTGGAATATTGCAGCATCTCCAGGGTCTTGTGATTTACATTCAGATGCTTGGCAACTGATTCATATTTATGACGGTCACAGTGTCCCAGGGTCATGTGAAGTGACCAAAACCTGCTGCAACCACCCAGCAGACAGGGGGGAATAAAAACCAAACACCCCCACCCCACCCCCGCTGCCAATCCTCAACAGAAATGCTCACAACAATGAAGACCTCAGACAGGAGGAAGAGCACCGCCCGGCAGGCAGGCAGGTGTCTTGCTCGGCAGAGCTTGGGGGGGCACTTTTTCAGTGCCATTGTAACTTCCAACAGTCACTAAGCGAACTGTTATAAGTCGAGGACTACCTGTACTTTATCACTTTTTCCCTTTTTTTTTTTTTTGTTATCAAGTTTTTGACACCTTGCTAGGCGGCTGGTGGTACTCGGATGTTGCCATATCCTAAAAGTGGTACAATAGGTGACAAGGTTGAAAGGCCCTGGCGTAGGATACACCAATGCATTAACTTTGTGAACAATGAAATAAAATTAGTTCTTCATTGAAGTGAGGAATATTCCCCAACATTCCGCTAATTTTAAGGGCCTCTTCTGAAATGGTGATGTCCCAATTCTTCAACCACTGAAGCTTTGATTGTTGGTTTCTTTCCATATATTTCTGGGAGATGGTGAAGAAACAGCTTTGAAATCGACTTTTACAGGAGATAAAGCAACCGTATTCTTACACAATTATTTAAAACTACTCAGGGTAGGCTTTTGCAATAAGACCAGGTAAGAACAACGGAAAGAAAATAACCTTACACCAGACAGTTCTTCAGTTATATGTACCCTATTTTTAAATTTTATTTTATATTTTAAAGTTACATTTTTTTTTTTCTTTCAAGGATTTAAGATGGCATAGGCAGGTTCCTAAATTCCTAACCTGGTAATGACAAAATTAATGAAATGTGGATTATCATGTCATGCCACTTGTTTGTTACTTAGCACCTGTTGGATACTGATGGGCCAAGAATTGTCCAGTGCTTTAGAAATAAAATTGAAAGCCATGAAGGTCTTTAAAATTGACAACAGCACCTTGTATTACACCTGGAAACACTGCCAACCGATACAGACCTTGGAGCAATGGTGTTACCACATGGTTCAGATAGCCGACACTATTTATAACCCAGCCAGCTGAATTCTGTACCAGCTGAAGCTTCTGATGGGAGCTCAGATAGAAATGAGTGACCAGGAATCTGTTAGCCAGATGAGCTGACTAAACTCAATCGCCATCAAACTTCCCAAAGGCAACTGGACATTCTTGGTATTTTTTCCTTAAAAATGTTTCAGAAGAAGCTTTTTCAATTCTCCAAGAGATTCTTCAGCTTTTGCATGAAAAGCGAAAACTTTTCAAGAGAAAAAACCCAGGAAAGTCCAGTTGCCTTTTGGAAAAGCATATTTAGGACAACCATGACTTGGATGATTGAGAATCTCCATAGACACCATCAAACTTCCTTTCAAGCATGGCATGGCCCATGTTGGATGCTCAGTGGGGCCACATTATCAACTTGTTTCATAGGACTAGCTTATGGGCACAATAACATCTGCTCAAGCTTCCAGTCTGCTCAATAACTTCTTCCACCAGTTCCCTTCAATTCCCTTCTGATTATATTATGCCTGAAACTCTGTGGGGGTAAGAGTTGAGATGAATGCATGGAAGCCAGCAAGTAAGTATTTGCCCCTTTTTCTATCTTCAGAAAAAACAAACAAATGATTGCTCTTTTTTGGGTAAAAACAACAACCATGATAGAAGTTGGAAACTAGTTTTCATTGCCATTTCTGGTAAGAATACTGAAAGGGTATTTTCAAGTAGCCATGATTGAAACCATGACTAGCTCTAGCCATTTTGCCATTTTTACCTCACAGATTGGAGCTGGCATTGAACATGGAAGAAGGAAACAATGCAAAGAGAATAGAGAGAAATGGAACAGTAAACCAGAGAAAATAAATAAAAGGATATTGATGTTAGACATCAGTGTAAATATCTGGGTTTTATTCTTTATTATATAAATAATATCCAGCTCATTAGTCCTTCTAGGTTTCTATCAACAGAGAGCATCATTTTGATTGGCTGTTTCCAGTCAGCTGAGTAGGCTNATTTGTAGGTCTTTGTATTTTGTTATCTTCTCCAGTTCTTTCTCATCTATTCTGCTGTCTCCAGGCACTGCCACTATCCAGACTTTTTTGTCTTTCTTATTGACAATTGTTAATTGTCACCTCCCAAGGACCCTGACTGGTGTAATCTCCTTATCACAAGACCTATCACAAGCCTCTCACTGATGACTCACACCTGGCCGACCACAAGATGACTCACGCCTGGCCTACTACAAGACCTACCACAGACCCTCACTTGACACATCCCCACCTGAAGCCCTTATAAACAGAGAAACGCTGACACAGACCTCCCCTAAACTCTGCTGAAGACGTTACCTAGCCTGGTAACGAAAGGTTCAGAAACCAACCCACAAGCTCAGAGAATGAACCTTCACCCTCATCCTATACCCGAGCTACAGATATTTGCCACTATTGTAAGTTGGTAGCTCTAACAACACAAGGTTTAGGGGTTAAATTCTAAGGATGATTTAGAATGTGCATATGTGTGTGCGTGTTTGTATATGTGTGTGAGAGATGAAATATTTTCACTGGGCTCATCTATCCCCATGGTGTAATTCAGCAGATATTTTCCTCGAGAAGGTTGCTACACCCAAGGTTACAAAACTAGGGAACATCTAAAAAGGATGTAAAAACCTCTTCATACAACTACAGTTTTGCAGTTTGTAACAGTCAGTTTGACAAGAGAAAAGGGCTGCAAGTGTCATCTTCAATTCTCTGGATTCTTCCTGAAGCGAGCCTAAAGAGGAGAAAATTGAAAAATTGAGTGAGTTGGGGGCGGAGACAGCTGTCAGAGTGGCTGAATACAATTAATTATATATATGAATATTGTTGCTATTATTTCTAACTGATCTTTTAGGGCTTGCCAAGATCTGAATGGAAGGTTCAACCCAGGTTGGTTATGAAAGTTCTTTATGTCCCTTGGTAAGAAATAGTTATGTCCATTTGTTATTAATGGACCTATAGAAAGCACACCCACACCTGGAATGCCAGTTGCAGCCTCTCATCAACCTTTGCCTAACCACATACTTTCAATTTGATGGGCAAACATATCAACAAATCAAAGGAATACCTATGGAATCCCCATTTTCAGAACTCATAGCAGAGGTCATAATGGAATCAATAGCAGTCCCACACATTGAACCCCAAATATGGGTTATGCATTGGAATTCAATTTTTAACATTCCAGATTGAGGACCATGGACAATGTTCTTTAACATCTGGAAAGTAGAACCAGATTGAGAAAAAACACCTTAAAATCGCTTAATTAGTCTTCCCTAGTCCTTCCCAGTCAGTGCAGTGTGGTTCTTTGGACCATTCCTGCATCTACAAGACACTTTAGATTGTTACCGAATTAAGATATTCAAATGCTAAGAATTGACTTTAGGGAAAGTATGAAAAAAGTTAGACATAAACATAAAATCATAGGGCTGAAAGCAACTTTGGAGGTGTTCTAGTCCAACCCCCTACCCAGGGCAAGAGAACTTATACTTCCGGTGGCAGGCGATTTCGCTGGTCGCAGCTGTTTGCTGCCTCCCGCCTGTTTTGCGTAAAAGCCGGTTTGACAGCCAGCATCTGCTGTCAAACGGCTTGATACCTTTCCCCTGGGCATAAGGGGATCGGTGAGCTGCCCGGGGTAGGAGTTGAGTTCCCGAGTCGTCCTATACGGACGATGTAGGCGAGAACTC
>NW_015388797.1:29075-33385 GCF_001527695.2 Protobothrops mucrosquamatus
AGGAGATGGATTGTTTAAGTTTAGACTTTGGAGTTAGAGATATTAATATTTGTTTACTTGTATTTGAATATCAGCCTAGGTTGGTTTGGGAAGTCCGGGGGGTGGGGGGATGGGATATAATATTGTGAAATATTTGTGATGTATTTCTTTTCTTTTATGATAAAAATAAAAATTTTATATTGAAAAAAAAAAAAAAAGACACTTTAGATTGTTACTGAATTAAGATATTCAAATGCTAAGAATTGACTTTAGGAAAAGTATGAAAAAAGATAGACATAAACATAAAATCATAGGGCTGAAAGCAACTTTGGAGGTCTTCTAGTCCAACCCACTACGTTATAAGATTTCAGACCTTATACCATCTCCAACAAATAGTTGTCCAATCTGAAAACATCCAGCAATGGAGCGCCCACAACTCTGGGCGACAAAATGTTTCATTGATTAAGTGTTTTCACTGGTGCTTTGGAGAATAAGTCAATAAAGTTTAATGAAGAGAAGGACGAGGGGTGACATGATAGCAGTGTTCCAATATCTCAGGGGCTGCCACAAAAAAGAGGGAGTCAAGCTATTTTCCAAGGCGCTTGAAGGCAGGGCAAGAAACAACGGATGGAAACTAATCAAGGAGAGAAGCAACCTAGAACTAAGGAGAAACTTCCTGACAGTTAGAACAATGAACTAGTGGAACAACCTGCCTCCAGAAGCGATGAATGCTCCAACACTGGAAGTTTTTAAGAAGAGACTGGACAGCCATTTGTCCGAAATGGTATAGGGTTTCCTGCCTGAGCAGGGGGTTAGACTAGATGACCTCCAAGGTCCCTTCCAACTTTTTTATTATTATTATTATTATTATTATTATTATTATTATTATTATTATTATTATTATTACTACTACTATTATTAGGTTTAAGTTTAGGTTTAGGTTTAGGTTTTGGTTTAGATTTAGGTTTAGATTTAAGATGTTGATTTTTTTGATTCCTTGTCATCACCTTTTCTTATAAATGAACAACTATAGAGGAGCAACTATGATCTGAGCCTGCAAATGAGCTAGTTTCTCCATAATGTATACGTGCAAGTCTGTTGGGAAGCAGGTTGAAAGGTATGGTTGGTAATAATGTTGAAAGTCATTCAAGCATTTCATTACTATTTTCACACTTTAGAATTGACCAATCAGTATGCATTGTATCAATATGCAGTTAGGTTAGGTAAAGACATTTTAGTGCATTGCATTATGGCTTTTTTAGCTGGGTTTTAATCACTTCAGCTTTTTTTTATGTGTCCTTAGGCATTATCTCTTGACAGGAAAGTGGAATAACATGCCAACATAAAACAAATGCAACGAATCAACCCTTCCATCAAAACCTTGTGTGTTTCACTGAAAAATGTGCAGCTTGGGAACGTAGAAGAAGCTGAAGTGAATGTGGCTATTTATTAGAATCCTACAATGTAATCCAGAGTTAGTATTACTGCATAAAAAGGTTCTTAGACAGTAACAGAGTGAGTGATATGGCTGGATCCTTCTACGAAAAACTCATGGCGTTTACTGAATTACTTTCCATAAATATTATGGAACGGAGAAAGCATGTACAGAATGTATTAGCAACGCAACTGAATTTCTGCAATAGATCTTCTTAAGTTAGGATGGCATGGCATACACTGTTTTTTTCCAAGCATTTTGGCCTTTTGGTGGCCTGCTGCACACTGTGCCCCAAAGACCATTGGGTGGAGATAAAGCAGATATGGAATTTAATTTCCTTACCATTTTAAATTAAAATAATAAATTATGGCGATTCTTCTTCAGCAGTGAATTTAATGATTTTCTTCCATAGAAGTTGACCAACTGGTAATTTTGAAGGTCCCTGGGAATTATACCCAAGGTTTCCTACAGCTGTAGAGCCCCTGCAGCTGTAGATCCCCTGAATGGGGGTGGTATTCTCTGTGAAGCAAAGCAGCATTTTCCTCAAAGGGTGTAACAGAAAATAATTACTTGGTTCAGAACCAGTTGCATTAGAAAGTACAAATTTTAGAATCAAACACTCTCGTTATTTGCAATTTACAGTCATCTAGTTTATTCAGAGAAATCAGCAGGCATAATTTAAGCTGCAGCAGCTTATTTAGGGTTGGAACAAATCACATGTAGACAATAACAACCTCTGTGTTGGCATTGTACACCACAGCAATCTTTGGTTAATTGGATGGGACACAAAAATTTAAAGCATCTAGAGCGATCCTTGGAAAACATGCCATTGGTTGAAAAGCTTTTAGATAGGTACTACATGTGTTTCTCCCCACCTCATTCTGAAACCCATGTTCCCCTCCAAACTCAAGGAACCACACATCTCTAATGCTACGTACATGTCTGATTGTTCAACACTTTTCTGTATTGATTTACAGGCAAGTGGGGCTGACTCACAAGTTCATGTTCCTGATATGATGGCTGTCTCTTGACTATTGATAGATCTCCCCAGAACATGAATTTGCAAGGGAAATACTAAAGGTAGACTGAAATGACCTGCCCAGGCAACAGTCTCTCTAGCTCATATCCTAATGAAGTAGATCTTTAATCTAGGATGTAAATAAATTCATCTAAAAACCCAGGGGAAGAGCAGGGAAAGAGTAAAGAAATAGTTGAGATGGGGATCTGTGGTTCCTCAACTTGGTCCTGTGATCTGTTGACTTTCCTGGGGGAGGGGGAGGGGGAGGGGGAGGGGAAGAACTATTACTAAGCTGGTGGAGATGCACTAAGAGGTAGGTGGCAGAAAGAGCAGTAGCAAGGGAGCATTCGCATGCTGTGACCAGCGCATCCTTGGACTTCTGCAGGTGTGTTGTTATACACCACCTGTTACAAAAGTCTCTCAAAGTGAACAGGCTTCCTGCGGACACAGGCCAGGCGGACCCTCCGGTTCATAGTACGCCCATTGTAATTGCAGTTTGGGAATCTTCCGGTGTTAGTACAATGGGTCACTGGGAAACTGTTCCGGCTATCGTGCAAATTCCTTTGAAAGTGCGTTCCGCCTCTTCCGCAAACTGCTATGATACTGTTGGGAGGGGCATTGATAAAGGTGTTGCTGGGTTTGCACCTCCCTCGAGTCAGCCCCCTTCGCCGCATCATCAGGTTACAGTAGGCATTTGGATTATTGGCTCTGGTTTTGGGATGATCGACGTGGCTCCTTAGAAAACTTCGGTAAGTTGCGGCTTCTCCGTAGTGCACCAGCAAAACCCCAAGAAGAACAAGCAGCTGGAGGAGCAGCCTGGAGACGGTCATGATGGGAAAATCGGGATCTGCAGAAGAGGACCAGAGAGAAGAAAGGGAAGGGAAGGGGAAGAGTAAGAAAGAAAAAAAGAGAGAGAGGAAAAAAGGGAGAACTAAGAAACTATAAGCATAAAAGTGAGAGTACATCTGTCCATTTCATGGAATTATATCATTTCAATGAGGCATTAAAACACATCGTTACATTTTTTTAAATGTAAAATATTCCACGTGTAAAGGAACCACTCTGTTAAATTTATACTGGATATTCCTAGTCTTATTTCGCCATACTTTAAAAATAAGGAAAAGGAGAAAAGACTAAATCTGCAGCTCAGGGCTGAAGTGTGAAGTTCTGGGTGCTTCCTAAGATTGGCTGTGTGTGCATGCAAATGTTTCATTACCCAACTAGATTACATCATCAGTGCAAGGGAGTGTGGGGCTTGTTCCCTGTTTATATGCAGTAGCTTGCCCTGCCAATGCTGGTGTGTGTGTGTGGTAGGGGTGGTAGGGGTGTGGTTTCCAAGTATGGAGAAACCCCACCAAAACATGCAGGGAAAGCTACTATATATATAAGCAGGCAGCAAACCCCACACTGACTTGCAACCAAAAAAACCAAACTCAGACAGCACCAAGAACTATACAGCTAAGAATAAAGACTCAATCAAGTACAGTTCGATTCCTGAAGAGTTTATGACTTTTTTTGGGGGGGGGGAACAATATGTAAGTGATTTGCTACTGCCTTTTGGGGGGGGGAGGGAGCTGCTATATTTACTCATGAACTTCTAAGTTATCTCCATGCTGCAATTTGCAATTTATAAGCAGCTTGCAACAATTTGGAATACAACAAAATATCAAAATCAAAAAATCAGAAAGGGTATAATCACAGAACTCATATTGATTAATCAATATTGTTCAATTTCTCACTGTAAATTTATAAAGTAAGTAAGAGGACTTAGTAAAGGCCATTACAAAATTATGCAGACATGCCAAGGAAGCAAAAAGCACAATTTCCAGCCTAGACAATAGGTTTGAGAATTCCTTGTAGTCTCCCTCACAAATACCA
>NW_015388797.1:34251-35952 GCF_001527695.2 Protobothrops mucrosquamatus
AATTTAGATTTGGAGCAAATGTTTCAGGAAGCATTAACAAATGAATTTAATAATATGGACATATCATTGGCTGAAAAAAACGAAGCATACGAAAATGAGAAAAATCTGTCTTTCTGCAACATTTCAGTGATGCCACCAAGTACCATTTTGCATAGAGAAAGTGCTGGGTAGAGCTGGGACATACTTTCACCCATTTTTTCAAAAAAATGCATTTTAATGTCTTTTCAGTTATGTTTGTGTTTGGATTTTCCATGTTTAGAGTTATCACATCTGTGTGTAAAAACCTGGATGACTACTAGATAACTTCAAAGAGATAATCTGTAACTGTCTGCTGACATCTAGTGGTCATCTGCAATTAAGATGGAGTACAGGTAGTTCTCAATTTATAACAGTTTGTTTTTTAGCACTAAAAAAAAGTGACTTGTGACTGTTTTTCACACTTACAACCATTGCAGCATTCCCATGGTCATGTGACCAAAATTTGGACACTTGGCAACCGATTCATATTTATGACGGTTGCAGTGTCCTGGGGTCATGTGATCCCCATTTGTGACCTTCTGACAAGCAAAGTCAATGGGGAAGCCAGATTCACTTAACAACTGTGTTACTAATCTAACAACTGCAATGATTCACTTAACAACGGTGGCAAGAAAGGTCATAAAATGGGGCAAAACTCATTAACAAATGTCTCACTTAACAACATAAAGTTTGGGGTGAGTTGTGGTTAAGGACCACCTGTAATTTATCTGTGGTGAAATTAATTTCAATTTCCTGAGAGAATAAGTAAATAGTTAAAGGCTGGGGACACTGAGGTTAAAAGTAATCTTTAACTTACCTAAAATTGTAATCCTGTCTTGAGTGATAGTTACCAATTCCTTCAGAAATAGCTTCTGACTTACGAGGTACCATTGAAATGATTATATAGAACTCAGTTGATTTGGGGGTGGGATTAAAGAGGAAAAAAAGAAATAGTCTTATGCCAAATATGGTACACAGATGTCTTGTGAAACTGGGATGGTTAGGTTTCAACTGTAACTGTGGGCCCCCAAAACCACAGTGAATAAATAATATTGATTGCAGAAATAGGTAGAATTAACGTACCTGCAGGTGCTACAAAGGCATCACAAGGGTATTGACAGTTACAATGTAATATTAAAAGGGGATGTTGACTTAGGAAATAGGGAAAGGAATAAAAAGGACTAGAATGAAAATAATATGACTGTCGGGGAAAGTATTGTATAAAATATTCAAAGCTAGATTAATAAAAAAAATAATAGAGTTGGAATGGACCTTGGAGGCCTCTGCTCACACAAATGGTTATCAAATCTCCTCTTAAAAAGCACCCAGTGTTGGAGCATCCACAACTTCTGGAGGCAAGTCCTTCCACTGATTAATTGTTCTAAGTGTCAGGAAATTTCTCCTTAGTCCAACAGAAGGAATGGAAAGTGAATATAAGGAAAAGGGCCATTTGGAAGAAAGTAGAAAGATTTCTGTTCTAAAATGTTGTGGAGTTACATCAATGGGAGCCAAGAAACATGTTGCTTGATGGAACTATGAAGCAAAATAGGTTGTGAACGAGAAAGGATCCAGGAGAGAACCAATCTAGTACAAAGGAGAAATGTCCTGACAGGACAATTAATCAGTGGAATGACTTTCCTCTAGAAGTTGTGAATGTTCCAACACTGGAAGTTTTTAAGAAGA
>NW_015388797.1:36078-49647 GCF_001527695.2 Protobothrops mucrosquamatus
AAGGATCCAGGAGAGAACCAATCTAGTACAAAGGAGAAATGTCCTGACAGGACAATTAATCAGTGGAATGACTTTCCTCTAGAAGTTGTGAATGTTCCAACACTGGAAGTTTTTAAGAAGAGATTGGACAACCATTTGTCTGAAATGATATAGGGTTTCCTGCTTGAGCAAGAGTTGGACTAGAAGACCTCCAAGGTCCTTTCCAACTCTGTTATTCTGTTTGGATGAGAAAAAATGCAGCTGAAGATATGTTTGAAATTTAATTGAAAACTCATTATGCAGCAGTTTCACTGAATGTAAATTTACTGAAAACCCATTATGGATAGCCAGAACAAACATTGATTGACTGATTGATTGATTATGTGTCATCAAGTCAGTGCTGCAATCACACAGATACACTTTCTCTAGAATAATATATCCCTGGCCTGGTCCTTCAGGCCTGGGTGTACCAACACCACTATTAATTGTTCTTTTCTCTTTCCTTCCAACATTCCTGGTTCCATAGACTAGCCAAGAGAGATAGGATTTTGAATAATGTGTCCAAATTATGTTAATTTGAGCCTATTCATTTAGGCCTTGTGTGAGAGCACTGCTATTTACCTAATATGCTAAAGGCCAGAATGCTATTCTAGAATCATGTGGAGAATTAAGATAAAAAATAGGGAAGATGGTGTCTCTTTTTACAGGGTAGAGAGAAAGCCACTATATAATATTTAGGGTAGAGATTTCAAAAGTTTTAGTTTAGAAATCATTAGGTTTAGGAGTAGCATAAGCTACACATTCTTACACATGTGTAAATCACTCAAGGTCTAGTTCAAGAGATATTCTTTGTGCATCCTTTGTGATCTTGGCAAGGCCTCAGTACACTTCTCTCTTCCTGACTATGTTTCTATCTCATAAGAGAAAACAAATGAAAACATTTGCTTTTTTTTTTTTTAATTTAGACAATGCTTGTTTCCTAAAAAGAAGGCAAAAGGGAGGGCTGAAATGAGTACTGGGGCTTCAGAATATAAAGGCAAAATATAAAAGAGTTCATATGAAGAGAGGGAATTTATAAAGTGTAGGAAATTTGAACTTTGTGTATTCTATCATTTCTATGTCAGGTGTTTGCTATGATTATTTTTTTGTAATATGGGCAGCCAGACTTACCACAACTGAGCCCAAATTTTCTGTTGCTAAGTGAGACATTTGTTAAGTGAGTTTTGCCCCATTTTATGACTTTTGTTGCCACAGTTGTTAAGTGAATCACTGCAGTTGTTAAGTTAGTAACACGGTTGTTAAGTGAATCTGGCTTCCTCATTGACTTTGCTTGTCAGGAGGTTACAAAACGTGATCACATGACCACAGGACACAGCAACCATAATTATGAGTCAGTTGCCAAGTGTCTGAATTTTGATCATGTGACTAAGGGGATGCTGCAAAGGTCGTAAATGTGAAAAATGGTCATAAGCAGTGGTGGGATTCAGCCGGTTCGCACCAGTTCGGCAGAACCGGTAGCTAATTTTTTGTTGCCCACGCCCAGAATGGATTTCCAGAAGCAGCATCCCCACAGAGAACTGGTTGTTCATGTATTTGAACCCCACCACTGGTCATAAGTCACTTTTTTCCTTGCCATTGTAACTTCAAACTGTCACTAAATATATGGAGGAAAAATATGCCAGCATGGGGTTAAAGAGAGGAAGTTTGGGTTACTATTAAATGAGACATAAAATGCAAGGCCATTTTGATAGAAAATATTGTTTGGGAAGCAGGTACAAGCAGTCTCCAGTAGAGTGAATGGGATTAAAAATTCAAGTGATGAAAGTATTTGGTATGAAACTAAAGAGAAGGAATGTTTAGGACAACCATGACTTGGATGATTGAGAATCTCCATAGACACCATCAAACTTCCTTTCAAGCATGGCATGGCCCATGTTGGATGCTCAGTGGGGCCACATTATCAACTTGTTTCATAGGACTAGCTTATGGGCACAATAACATCTGCTCAAGCTTCCAATCTGCTCAATAACTTCTTCCACCAGTTCCCTTCAATTCCCTTCTGATTAGATTTTGCCTGAAACTCTGTGGGGGTAAGAGTTGAGATGAATGAATGGAAGCCAGCAAGTAAGTATTTGCCCCTTTTTCTATCTGCAGAAAAAACAAACAAATGATAGCTCTTTTTTTGATAAAAACAACAACAACCATGGTAGAAGTTGGAAACTAGTCTTCATTGCCATTTCTGGTAAGAATACTGAAAGGGTATTTTCAAGTAGCCATGATTGAAACCATGACTAGCTCTAGCCATTTTGCCATTTTTACCTCACAGATTGGAGCTGACATTGAACATGGAAGAAGGAAACAATGCAAAGAGAATAGGGACAAAAGAGAGTCATGTACATCCAGAGAGAAATGGAAGAGTAAACCAGAGAAAATAAATAAAAGGATATTGATGTCAGACATCAGTGTAAATATCTGGGTTTTAGTCTTTATTATATAAATAATATCCAGCTCATTAGTCCTTCTAGGTTTCTATCAACAGAGAGCATCATTTTGATTGGCTATTTCCAGCCATCTGAGTAGGCTTTATCTGATTTTACAAGATGTCGGTTTTGAGTTTTCCTTCATGACTTGATTGGTTTTTCAACCGATGGCTTCCATTTTAACCTGGCAGCTGTCTTAGTTTTAATTTTATCACAGGAATGCAACAAAAGAGTCCCTGGTAAAGATAAAAGAAGAAAAGACCACCATTTCATTGTGTTTGTCCTAGGAGAAAGAGGAGGCCTTCATTACTATTTAGTCCATTGCTGTGGTAATAATAACTACAAACTTTTAGCTGCAAAATTTTAATTGATGAGAACTCAAAATGTATGTCTCACTTTCCTGCTATCCATTGTTGGCTAGACTTTTGCAACTCATTTCTGGGGCCCTACTTTTAACATATCTGGGGAGAACTTCCCCTTCCACCTGTGTGTCTTAATGAAAGCTATTGTGGTTTCTGTGTTCAAACAGAAGAAAATTACAACACTAGTTGAGGTGAAGTAGGTTTTGGTTACTTACCCAGAAGAAACTGGAAGAGAAATGATGGCAATTTAGACATTTCCTTTGGTGGTTCATACTTGTGATAGCCTTGGCCTTTGTTTTGGCAGTTGATACATATTAGATGAGATGTGTTTGCACAATCTATTTTTTTGATAGCTTCATTGCTAAAGCATTTCTTATATGACTTCATTGCAGTTTAAAAATCCAGGTATTAAAGAAAATAAAATAACTGTATGAAAGGAATGCAGATCACAATTGGCCTCTGGCTGGCATATCAAATTGAATCAGGATAAAAATGAATTAAAATGAAATGAATTTAATATAATAAATTCATTTGCTTTTCAGAGTGCTTAAACATGCTGTTCTGTAATCCAGATTTAAAGAGAAAAGAGGATTTGTAATATATAGGGGCAAAGATGAAACACTTATTAAGAATTTATTAAAGTGGAATTAAGGAGATGCTGATGGAAGTTATATAGACCCTTCAACCATCATTTCCCTTTTTAATCCAAATCTAGCACAGCTCTAAAGATTAATAATATTCTTATTCTGGTTGGTTAAAATTTTACTTTGGCAGCAACTTTTAAAGGGTTCTCAGGCACATAAGATATTGGCTTTTGCTTTCTGGGAATGGGAAGCAGCAACCTGATCTAATTCATGCCCACATATCTTGGCACTTGTCCAAGGTGTTGCTGTGAGTAGGATGTTGGGTGTAGATTAATGGGCAAGGCATCCTGAATGTTGAGTGAAGATATATGTGCAAAACTTTAACATTGGCTAATTGAAATTGTTCAGCTCTCTGCTTTCAAAATAACTCCTTATTGCTGGAGAAGCCCAAACAATATGATTACATATATGGGTATAGTTTTAAAGTTGATTCTTATAGAGTAAATTAAAGAGATTTGCATAGTCATGACATTTCAATTCCTAACATTGTAAAAAAGTGCAGATTGTACCATTGTTTTCTTTTCTACTTTTGGCAATGAAATTAATATTTTACTTTTAAATGCTATTTGTACTTTTTAAAAAAATGCAATATAAATTGTGCATATGTATGTATGTACATATATATCTCAGCCCACAACACACACACACACACACACACGTGTGTGTGTGTGTGTTTGTGCGTGCGTGGAATTCTATTCTTTTGCTTAATGCTTTTTTAAAAAAAACTCCTGATATTTTTTTCATCCATAACTGCTATGGAACAAAATGATGCTAACGTAACAATGTTAAATATAAGCCTTTGTTATAACATAATTGACATGAAAGCAATATGAGGATATATAACGTGAATATTTTATATTCTGTCATTGAAGAATGATTTGGTTTTCTATTTTTTGGTGGTTTTACTTTTGGTGAAGGGATCAGCCTATTTCGTAAGGATAGTAAGCTTCTGAGAAAGCAGAAGACTTACTTTGCATAGTGTTTATTCATTAATTTAGACAGTTTATATGATTGCTCGTCTCAGCACTGTTGACTCTGGGTGGCATGAAGGATTAAAAATAACAGCTGTGAGGAATGTCACCCAAGGTAACAACATTAGGCCAATAATAAAAACCACATCTCACCTTTATCTCCTGGTCCAAACACCCAGGAAAGCAGCTAGGTCTCTAAAGCCTTATGAAAGGATAAGGGCTGGATCTCTGGAGGGACGCTGTGGCCTAATTTATTTCGGGGGAATTTGATTCAGCCTTCCCTTATCTGGTATCCTTCAGATATTCCAGCCTGGAACTTCAAGATTTCCAGAGGCCTTGGAATTTCAAGAAGCTGATCTCTAACACATTTAAGGGATCCCATCAGTGAATGTTGTTCTACATTTTGATAGGTTCAGCCAATAGAAAAATAACAGAATAACAGAGTTGGAAGGGACCTTGTAAATCTTCTAGTTCAACCTCCTGATCAGGCAGGAAACCCTAAACCATTTCAGACAAATGGTTGTCCAATTTCTTCTTAAAATCCACCATGCTCGTGAGTTCATCGAAGCCTGGCACTCCACAAGCACTTCCATCAACAGACACGTTGATCACATTGGAAACTAACCAAAGAGAAAAGCAACCTAGAACTAAGGAGAAACTTCCTGACAGTTAGAACAATTAACCAGTGGAACAACCAGAAGCTGTGAATGCTCCAACACTGGAAGTCTTTAAGAAGAGAATGGACAGCCATTTGTCTGAAATGGTATAGGGTTTTCTGCCTGAGCAGGTGGTTGGACTAAATGACCTCCAAGGTCCCTTCCAACTTTATTATTATTATTATTATGGATCATCGCACAGTCAGCCAGATGTTCAGACTGGATTTGGCATTTTGTCTACCTATCGAGTCCTTTCCCAGGACCTGGGATAGGCAGATGTGGATGTTTGATGGTATTACAGATATCGTCGCAGGATGGAAGCAGTTCCTAGTAAGGCCGCCTTTTGCAATTGACTAATAGCGAATTNTGATTAGGGGACTGGAGGCTAAAGCATATAAGGAAAGGCTGCTGGAATTGGGTATGTCTAGTTTAATGAAGAGAAGGACGAGGGGGGACATGATAGCAGTGTTCCAATATCTCAGGGGCTGCCCCAAATTAGAGGGAGTCAAGCTATTCTCCAAAGCGCCTGAAGACAGGACAGGAAGCAATGGATGGAAACTAATCAAGGAGAGAAGCAACCTAGAACTAAGGAGAAACTTCCTGACAGTTAGAACAATTAACCAGTGTAACAACCTGCCTCCAGAAGTGGTGAATGTTCCAGCACTGAAGGTTTTCAAGAAGAAACTGGACCATTTGTCCGAAATGGTATAGGGTTTTCTGCCTGATCAGGTGGTTGGACTAAATGACCTTCAAGGTCCCTTCCAACTTTATTATTATTATTATTATTATTATTATTATTATTATTATTATTATTATTATTATTATTATTATTATTATTATTATTATTATTATTATTATTATTATTAAATCAATGGACAGTAGAGGACAGAGCATTATTACCATCATTATTTCTATGACCAGCATACGAACCCCTCAGAATTTAAATTGATGACTCACACCTGGTCCACCACAAGATGACTTACTCCTGGCCTACTACAAGACCTACCACAGACCCTCACTTGACACATCCCCACCTGAAGCCCTTATAAACAGAGGAACGCTGACACAGACCTCCCCTAAACTCTGCTGAAGACGTTACCTAGCCTGGTAACGAAAGGTTCAGAAACCAACCCACAAGCTCAGAGAATGAACCTTCACCCTCACCCTATACCCGAGCAACAGATATTTGCTACTATTGTAAGTTGGTAGCTCTAACAACACAAGGTTTAGGGGTTAAATTCTAAGGATGATTTAGAATGTGCATATGTGTGTGCGTGTTTGTATATGTGTGTGAGAGATGAAATATTTTCACTGGGCTCATCTATCCCCATGGTGTAATTCAGCAGATATTTTCCTCGAGAAGGTTGCTACACCCAAGGTTACAAAACTAGGGAACATCTAAAAAGGATGTAAAAACCTCTTCATACAACCACAGTTTTGCAGTTTGTAAGAGTCAGTTTGACAAGAGAAAAGGGCTGCAAGTGTCATCTTCAATTCTCTGGACCTTGGATTCTTCCTGAAGCGAGCCCGAAGAGGGGAAAATTGAAAAATTGAGTGAGTTTAGACCTGGAAAAGTTCTAGACTAATTGGAATTAGCAATTGTTTCCTTAATCCTTTGAGGTTTGTGTGTGTGTGTGTGTTTTAAACTCATTCTCAGAAGTTTATTCCAGGTGGACATAACAGAGTATTTTTTTCATTCCAGCATTGTTCCAAACACATCAGCGATTTCATTGCATCAAGTGACACTGAAAACATTCTCAGTTATTGAATGTGTGTTTATATGGCTTTGCCATGTTTCAAAATCTGTTGGATGTTTGCAGCCAACACAGTCTTCCAATGCCTGAGCTCAGCAGATTAGCAAACAATAGAGAAAATGAACAGAGATGGAAATCTGATTTTGAAGGCTACACCAGACAAGTATATCAAATTATTTCATAGGACACAATCATTGGAAAGAGAAGACTGAAAGACATTGTTTACTTTATCAGTTTCTTCTCGTTTATTTTCCTTTCCACTTATTTTATTCTGTTGCGACAATTTTAACATATTGTTAAACTATGATTTTAGCAGGAATTTTTGTTAAGGGTTGAATTTACATGTACTGTATTACTGTTTTATGCAAATCTATCCAAACTTAACACATCTCTGCTTACATTATTTTCCCTCCTGAATAACAGTGTGACAAGCAATTTTCTCCCACATAAAACATCTCCATGCATAATTTTAATCGATCCATGTGCACATTTTGGTTCAAAAAGGGCAAAATTAAATTTGCATTCAGATGAATCATAGGCAAATTTCTCCCATCTACCTAATGGCTGGAAAGGGTGAGAGAAATTGTGAAAACAATAAGGACTTATCTCTTTTTGGAGATGCATTGGCACAAGAAAAAAGAAGATGGAAGCAAGACAGTAAATAGCAGGTAAAATTTTTGTTTCAGACAAACATTGATTAGTGGTAGGAAGACTATTCAACTCCTCTTTTTGGAAGGAGAGGGTGCCTTGGAGTCAGATTTTTGACTCATGGAAACTGCCCAAATAAGCCCCTTAAATTTTCTTAGCAAGATTTCAGAAGTTTTTTACCATTGCCTTTTTCCTAGGGTAGAGAGGAAGGGCCTGGCTGAAAATCACCCAGCTAATTTTGTGTCTAAAGCAGGGCTAGAATTCACAATCTGTGGCTTCCCAGCTAGATGTCTTCATTACTGTACCAAACCGGTTCTCCCTTAACTACCTAGAACTACGGAAAAATTTCCTGACAGTTAGAACAATTAATCAGTGGAACAACCTGCCTCCAGAAGTTGTAAATGCTCCAACACTGGAAGTTTTTTAAGAAGAGACTGGACAACCATTTGTCTGAAATTGTACAGAGTTTTCTGCCTGAACAGAGGGTCAGACTAGAAGACTTCTAAGGTCCCTTCCAACTCTATTATTATTATTATTATTATTATTATTATTATTATTATTATTATTATTATTATTATTATTATTATTATTATTATTATTATTATTATTAATCACAGAGTCAGCCAGATGTTCAGACTGGATCATCATCATCATCATCATCATCATCAAGTTGGAAGGGGCCTTGGAGGTCATCGAGTCCAACCCCATGCTCAGGCAGGAAACCCTACGCCATTTCGGACAAATGGCTGTCCAATTTCTTATTAAAAACTTCCAGTGTTGGAGCATTCACTGCTTCTGGAGGCAGGTTGCTCCACTGGTTAATTGTTCTAACTGTCAGGAAGTTTCTCCTTAGTTCTAGGTTGCTTCTCTCCTTAATTAGTTTCCATCCATTGCTTCTTGTCCTGACTTCAGGTACTTTGGAGAATAGCTTGACTCCCTCTTCTTTGTGGCAGCCCCTGGGATATTGGAACACTGCTATCATGTCCCCCCTCATCCTTCTCTTCGTTAAACTAGACATACCCAATTCCAGCAACCGTTCCTTATATGTTTTAGCCTCCAGTCCCCTAATCATCTTTGTTGCTCTTCTCTGTATTCTTTCTAGAGTCTCAGCATCTTTTTTACATTGTGGTGACCAAAACTGGATGCAGTATTCCAAGTGTGGCCTTACTAAGGCATTGTAAAGTGGTATTAATACTTCTCGTGATCTTGATTCTATCCCTCTATTAATGCAGCCCAGCACTGTGTTGGGTTTTTTTAGCAGCTGCAGCACACTGCTGGCTCATATTTAAGTGATTGTCCATTAGGACTCCGAGATCCCTCTCACAGTTACTACTATTGAGCAAGGTACCCCCTATACTATACCTGTACATTTGGTTTTTCTTGCCTAAATGTAGAACCTTACTGTTTTCACCATTGAATTTCATTTTGTTAGATAGCGCCCAATGTTCAAGTCTGTCCAGGTCCTCCTCTATCTTAAGCCTGTCTTCTGGAGTGTTGGCTATTCCTGCCAGCTTGGTGTCATCCGCAAATTTGATGAGTTCCCCATCTATCCCCTTGTCCAAATCATTGATGAAGATGTTGAAGAGCACTGGGCCCAGAACAGAGCCCTGGGGCACCCCACTACACATTTCCCTCCATGTAGATGCAGTTCCATTGAGGACCACACACTGAGTACGGCCGGTCAGCCAGCTACGAAGCCATCTGGTGGTGATGCTGTCTAAGCCACATTTTTCTATCTTATCGAGTTGTAGGCTGTGATCTACTTTATCAAATGCCTTACTGAAGTCCAAGTAAATTATATCCACATCATTCCTCTGATCCACTAATTTTGTCACTTGGTCAAAGAATGCAATAAGGTTTTTCTGGCATGATCTGTTTTTGACAAACCCATGTTGGCTTTTAGTAGTGATTTTGTTTGCCTGTAGGTGTTCGCTGATTCATTGTTTTATTATCTTTTCCAGAATCTTCCCAGATATTGAGGTCAGGCCGATAGGTCTGTAATTTCCTGGATCCATTTTTTTTCCTTTTTTGAAGATGGGAACTACATCAGCTCTTTTCCAGTCCTCTGGTAGTTCCCCAGTGCTCCAAGATCTTTGAAAAATATAGTTCAGTGGTTCTGAGATCACATCTGCCAGTTCCTTGAGAACCTTGGGGTGTAATCCATCTGGTCCTCGTGATTTGAACTCATCTAGGCTGGACAGGTGTTCACTTATCATTTTCTTGCCTATCTTAACTTGTGTTTCTATACTGTTTTTTATGGCATTCTTTTTCATAGGTTGCTCTGTTTTTTCTCTTTGTGTAAAGACAGATGCAAAAAACGAGTTAAATAGTTCTGCTTTCTCCCTATTGCTTGTCACCTTCTTGCCACTTTCACCCACTAATGGACCAATCATTTCCTTCACTTTTTTCTTGTTTTTTACATGTTGAAAGAAGCTTTTTTTTGTTATTTTTGACTTTGGTCGCAAGCCTTAGTTCATTATGAGCCTTAGCTTTCCTCACTTCATCTTTGCAGGCTTGGGCTATTTGTTGATATTCTGATTTAGTTATGTGCCCCTCTTTCCACTTTCCATATTATCTCGCTTTTCAAAATTTCCCAAGCTTCTTGAGTTGTTGTTGTTTTTGTTGTTGTTGTTGTTATTATTATTATTATTACTATTACTATTATTATTATTATTAATATTATTATTATTACCTATATGTACATAAGAAGACAGGAATAATCACAATTGATCAAAGTACAACATTATGGCCAACCAGATACCTCTGACTCCAACCCAGAGATAATATTTGAGCCTTTCAGATTGATCGTCACATCCAAGCTTGTTTTTGCAGCAGAAGATACTTGCTTCAGTTGCAGATATTCTGAGGGAAATATATATTGGGGATAAGTTTGGAGGAAAAAAAATGGGATTTAATATTTGTTTCCTGTAGACATGAGTGGGTTGGAAAAGCAAGTGGTCCAGTCTACAAAAGGCAAATCCATTTGATGTGAGTGGACAAGTATAGAGAGATATGTCCAGATCTAGTCTTCAAAAGAGAGAAGAGCTTATTCTATTGACATATAAAAGTAAGATTATAAATCTGAGTTCGCCAAATCAAACCCGTTGCTGGAGACATAGAACATGGAGTAGGGCCATTTGTTGCTCAACATGTTCCAGAACTGCAGCCCTTGTCTTCATGTTTGTGTGGACCAGGCCTTCAATTAAGTCACAGCATGGTTTATTTCTTCAAGAATGTCAGAATGGGGAAACTCAACCTAGGAAAAATCCCTCCTGTATCTAAGGCAGAATATTGATGCCAAACAATGCAGCTCAACAACTAGGAGTTCTCCTGATCTTCTCTCCTGGTGTGGAAGTAATCTTCCCATTTGGGATCTGAGCTGGTGCTACAAAAGGGGCAACTCAGTATGTGTTTCATTCACTGAATAAAACAGCAAAACAAATTCTACCAAGGGATACAGGAAGAAACGACTGGTAAGTAAGGTATGTTTCTTGAGATAATCCCAAAGAATTCAATTACATTTTTGACAACATATTTTAATATACAAGCAGGATTTGGTGCATTGGTGTTTCTCAATTATAACCTTTGTCCTTTCAGGTGCTGTTCTTGACCATCAGAAAAAGTCAGAGAACCAAAGCATTTCTGAATTCATCCTCATGGGATTTTCCATTGGCCATCAAATTGAGCTCCTGCTAGCCTTCCTTTTTTTAACCATGTACATTACAAGCTTGGGGGCCAACATGGTCATCCTCTGCATTGTATTGGTAGATAACCACCTCCATAACCCAATGTACTTCTTTCTTGGCAATTTCTCCATACTGGACATCTTCTTCACCACTGTCACCAGCCCGCAATTGCTCTGGAACCTCTTCTCTGGTGACAAGTCTATTTCTTTTGCTGGCTGCATGACACAGTCTTATTTCTATTTCTTCTTAGGGACAGTACAGTTTCTTTTGTTTACCTCCATGTCCTATGACCGCTATGCCGCCATATGCAGGCCATTGCAATATCATGCGATCATGAATAGCCAGGTCTGCATCCAGATGGTTTTGGCTTGCTGGCTGGGTGGGTTCCTCTCAGTTCTTATTCCCATCATTATGATCTCCAGGCTGTCCTACTGCAAGTCTAACATCATCAACCATTTCTTTTGTGACAGTGGCCCTCTGCTGAATCTGTCCTGCAGTGACACCCGAGTGATAGAGTTGATGGACTTTGTGCTGTCTTCTGTTGTTATCCTCCGCTCTTTGGTCTTAACCTTAGTTTCTTACATGTGTATCATCTCAGCAATAGTCCGCATCTCTACCCCTTCAGGTCAGGCAAAAGCCTTCAATACTTGTGCTTCACATCTGACCATCATCTCCATCTCCTGTGGCATCAGCATCTTCATCTATGTCACACCATCCCAAAAGGAGACTCTTGAAGTCCCTGCTCTACTCACCACAATTGTCTGTCCTTTCCTGAACCCTTTCTTCTTCACCCTGCAAAATGGCACCGTGAAACTGGTACTAAGAAACATGAGGCATGTTACGGAGCGGATTGCTCATAAAGGTTGTGGTGTGTTGGGAAAGAATGGACGTACTAAGTGGGGAGACCAGGCAAAAGCATAAGAAGGGAAAGACAGCAAGCTGGAATTTTTTCAACCTTGATGATGATAAGATGGAAAAACAATAAAGGGGCTTAAGAAGAGAGATTTCTCTTCATCAAGTTATATTACTTTTTGGTTTTGGTAACAAGACTATAAGATATTAATGATGCATGGATGAAAGTGGACGTTCATGTAGAATATCCTAGGGAAGAATTTCATTTCTGAGCAATCTTTCTGAAAAGTAAAGTAATAGACTTCTTTTTTAATTGTAAAGTATCTGTTGAAGAGTTAACAGGTTCCATCTCTCCCCACTCTACAGTATTGGGAATATTTCATTTTAATAAAAAGAAACTAGAGATAGTCATTTTTCTAATTATTCACAATTATACTGTATAATGGCCTTTTTGCTGAATGCAGTTAATTATACAGTATATATGAATATTGTTGCTATTATTTCTAACTGATCTTTTAGGGCTTGCCAAGATCTGAATGGAAGGTTCAACCCAGGTTGGTCATGAAAGTTCTTTATGTCCCTTGGTAACAAATAGTTAACGTCCATTTGTTACTAATGGACCTATAGAAAGCACATCCACACCTGGAATACCAGTTGCAGCCTCTTATCAACCTTTGCCTAACCACATACTTTCAATTTGATGGGCAAACATATCAACAAATCAAAGGAATAATACCTATGGGATCCCCATTTTCAGAACTCATAGCAGAGGTCATAATGGAATCAATAGCAGTCCCACACATTGAACCCAAAATATGGATCCGGTATGCAGATGATGCCGTGACCATAATAAAAAGGGACCAATTAGAAATCACACACTAAAACATCAACATCTCCAAAGGAATCAAATTCACAAGGGAAGAAAAAAAAACCCAATACAGTACTCTTCCTACATATCCTCATTAGCAGAGGCTATGATGGCAAAGTAGAAAGACAAATCTACTGAAAAACCACCTACACCAACCAAGTGCTCCACTAAGTGAGTAACAGCAGTAGCAATAAGAATAGCACTTAGACTTATATACAGCCCTCTCTAAGCAGTTTACAGAGTCAGCACATTGCCTCCAACAATTTGGGTCCTCATTTTACCGACCTTGGAAGTATGGATGGCTGAGTCAACCTTGAGCCAATCAGGATCGAACTGCCAAACTACTGGCAGCCGGCAGTCAGCAGAATTAGCTTGCAGTACTGCATTCTAACCACTGTGCCACCACGGCTAATAACCCAACCTCTCTCACAAGAGAAGCTGTGTAAGAAGCTAATTTTAGTGTTCCTCATCCTACTTTTCTTCCTATGAGTTGGAATTCAATTCTTAACATTCCAGATTGAGGACCATGGACAATGTTCTTTAACATCTGGAAAGTAGAACCAGATTGAGAAAAAACACCTTAAAATCGCTTAATCAGTCTTCCCTGGTCCTTCCCAGTCAGTGCAGTGTGGTTCTTTGGACCATTCCTGCATCTACAAGACACTTTAG
>NW_015388797.1:51067-53599 GCF_001527695.2 Protobothrops mucrosquamatus
GATTCTTCTTCAGCAGTGAATTTAATGATTTTTCTTCCATAGAAGTTGACCAAGTGGTAATTTTGAAGGTCCCTGGGAATTATACCCAAGGTTTCCTACAGCTGTAGAGCCCCTGCAGCTGTAGATCCCCTGAATGGGGGTGGTATTCTCTGTGAAGCAAAGCAGCATTTTTCTCAAAGGGTGTAGCAGAAAATAATTACTCGGTTCAGAACCAGTTGCATTAGAAAGTACAAATTTTAGAATCAAACACTCTCGTTATTTGCAATTTGCAGCCATCTAGTTTATTCAGAGAAATCAGCAGGCACAGTTTAAGCTGCAGCAGCTTATTTAGGGTTGGAACAAATCACATGTAGACAATAACAACCTCTGTGTTGGCATTGTACACCACAGCAATCTTTGGTTAATTGGATGGGACACAGAAATTATTGCAAGAAGACCTTACATTAAAGCATCTAGAGCGATCCTGGGAAAACATGACTTTGGTTGAAAAGCTTGTAGATAGGTACTACATGTGCTTCTCCCCACCTCATTCTGAAACCCATGTTCCCCTCCAAACCCAAGGAACCACACATCTCTAATGCTGCGTACCTGTCTGATTGTTCAACACTTTTCTGTATTGATTTACAGGCAAGTGGGGCTGACTCACAAGTTCATGTTCCTGATATGATGGCTGTCTCTTGACTATTGATAGATCTCCCCAGAACATGAATTTGCAAGGGAAATACTAAAGGTAGACTGAAATGACCTGCCCAGGCAACAGTCTCTCTAGCTCATATCCTAATGAAGTAGATCTTTAATCTAGGATGTGAATAAATTCATCTAAAAACCCAGGGGAAGAGCAGGGAAAGAGTAAAGAAGTAGTTGAGATGGGGATCTGTAGTTCCTCAACTTGGTCCTGTGATCTGTTGACTTTCCTGGTGGAGGGGGGGAAGAGGAAGTATTACTAAGCTGGTGGAGATGCACTAAGAGGTAGGTGGCAGAAAGAGCAGTAGCAAGGGAGCATTCGCATGCTGTGACCAGCGCATCCTTGGACTTCTGCAGGTGTGTTGTTATACACCACCTGTTACAAAAGACTCTCAAAGTGAACAGGCTTCCCGCGTTCACACTTCAGGCGGACCCTCTGGTTCAGAGTACGCCCATTGTATTTGCACCTTGGGAATCTTCCGGTGTTACTACAAAGGGTCATTGGGAAACTGCTCCAGCTATCGTACAATTTATCTCGAAAGTGAGTTCCGCCGCTTCCGCAAACTGCTATGATACTGTTGGGAGGGGCATGGATAAAGGTGTTGCTGAGTTTGCACCTCGGTCGAGTCATCCTCCTTCGCCGCATCATCTTGTTACAGTAGGCGTCTAGATTATTGGCTCCGGTTTTGGGATGATCGATGTGGCGCCTTGCAAAACGTCGGTAAGTTCTGGCTTCTCCGTAGTGCACCAGCAAAACCCCAAGAAGAACAAGCAGCTGGAGGAGCAGCCTGGAGACGGTCATGATGGGAAAATCGGGATCTGCAGAAGAGGACCAGAGAGAAGAAAGGGAAGGGAAGGGGAAGAGTAAGAAAGAAAAAAAAAGAGAGAGGAAAAAAGGGAGAACTAAGAAACTATAAGCATAAAAGTGAGAGTACATCTATCCATTTCATGGAACCATATCATTTCAATGAGGCATTAAAACACATTGTTACGTTTTTTTGATGTAAAATATTCTATGTATAAAAGAACCACTTTGTTAAATTTATTTCGCCATACTTTAAAAATAAGGAAAAGGAGAAAAGACTAAATCTGCAGCTCAGGGCTGAAGTGTGAAGTTCTGGGTGCTTCCTAAGCTTGGCTGTGTGCATGCAAATGTTTCATTACCCAACTAGATTACATCATCAGTGCAAGGGAGTGTGGGGCTTGTTCCCTGTTGATATGCAGTAGCTTGCCTTGCCAATGCTGGTGTGTGTGTGTGTGTGTGTGTGTGTGTCTGTGCTAGGGGTGGTAGGGGTGTGGTTTCCAAGTATGGAGAAACCCCACCAAAACATGCAGGGAACACTACTATATATATAAGCAGGCAGCAAACCCCACACTGACTTGCAACCCAAAAACCAAACTCAGACAGCACCAAGAACTATACAGCTAAGAATAAAGACTCAAATCAAGTACAGTTCGATTCCTGGGGAGTTTATGAGGGTTTTTTTTGGGGGGGGGAACAATATGTAAATGATTTGCTACTGCCTTTTGGGGGGGGGAGGGAGCTGCTATATTTACTTATGAACTTCTAAGTTATCTCCATGCTGCAATTTGCAATTTATAAGCAGCTTGCAACAATTTGGAATACAACAAAACATCAAAATCAAAATATCAGAAAGGGTATAATCACAGAACTCATATTGATTAATCAATATTGTTCAATTTCTCACTGTAAATTTATAAAGTAAGTAAGAGGACTTAGTAAAGGCCATTACAAAATTATGCAGACATGCCAAGGAAGCAAAAAGCACAATTTCCAGCCTAGACAATAGGTTTGAGAATTCCTTGTAGTCTCCCTCACAAATACCA
>NW_015388797.1:55529-58638 GCF_001527695.2 Protobothrops mucrosquamatus
AAGACCTCCAAGGTCCCTTCCAACTCTGTTATTCTGTTTGGATGAGAAAAAATGCAGCTGAAGATATGTTTGAAATTTAATTGAAAACTCATTATGCAGCGGTTTCACTGAATGTAAATTTACTGAAAACCCATTATGGATAGCCAGAACAAACATTGATTGACTGATTGATTGATTATGTGTCATCAAGTCAGTGCTGCAATCACACAGATACACTTTCTCTAGAATAATCTATCCCCAGCCTGGTTTTTCAGGCCTGGGTGTACCACCACCACCACTATTAATTGTTCTTGGTCCTCCCTTTTCTCTTTCCTTCCAACATTCCTGGTTCCATAGACTAGCCAAGAGAGATAGGATTTTGCATAATGTGTCTAAATTATGTTAATTTGAGCCTATTTATTTAGGCCTTGTGTGAAAGCACTGCTATTTACCTAATATGCTAAAGGCCAGAATGCTATTCTAGAATCATGTGGAGAATTAAGATAAAAAATAGAGAAGATGGTGTCTCTTTTTACAGGGTAGAGAGAAAGCCACTATATAGTATCTAGGGTAGAGATTTCAAAAGTTTTAGTTTAGAAATCATTAGGTTTAGGAGTAGCATAAGCTACACATTCTTACACATGTGTAAATCACTCAAGGTCTAGTTCAAGAGATATCCTTTGTGCATCCTTTGTGATCTTGGCAAGGCCTCAGTACATTTCTCTCTTCCTGACTATGTTTCTATCTCATAAAAGAAAACAAATGAAAAGATTTGCTTTTTTTTAAATTTAGACAATGCTTGTTTTCTAAAAAGAAAGCAAAAGGGAGGGCTGAAATGGGTACTGGGGCTTCAGAATATAAAGGCAACTTACTAAAAGAGTTCATATGAAGAGAGAGGAATTTATAAAGTGTAGGAAATTTAAAAGAAGAAAAGACCACCATTTCATTGTCTGTTTGTCCTAGGAGGAAGAAGAGGTCTTCATTACTATTTAGCCCATTGCTGTGGTAATAATAACTACAAAATTTTAGCTGCAAAATTTTAATTGATGAGAATTCAAAATGTATGTCTCACTTTCCTGCTATCCATTGTTTGCAACTCAGTTCTGGGGCTCTACTTTTAACACATCTAGGGAGAACTTCCCCTTCCACCTGTGTGTCTTAATGAAAGCTATTGTGGTTTCTGTGTTCAAACAGAAGAAAATTACAACACTAGTTGAGGTGAAGTAGGTTTTGGTTACTTACCCAGAAAAAACTGGAAGAGAAATGATGGCAATTTAGACATTTCCTTTGGTGGTTCATACTTGTGATAGCCTTGGCCTTTTTTTTTTTGCAGTTGACACATATTAGATGAGATGTGTTTGCACAATCTATTTTTTTTATAGGTTCATTGCTAAAGCATTTCTTATACGACTTCATTGCAGTTTAAAAATCCAGGTATTAAATAAAATAACTTTATGAAAGGAATGCAGATCACAATTGGCCTCTGGCTGGCATATCAAATTGAGTCAAGATAAAAATGAACTAAAAGGAAATGAATTTAATATAATAAATCCATTTGCTTTTCAGAGTGCTTAAACATGCTGTGCAGGATTTGTAATATATAGGGGCAAAGATGAAACACTTATTAAGAATTTATTAAACTGGAGTTAAGGAGGTGCTGATGGAAGTTATATAGACCCTTCAACCATCATTTCCCTTTTGAATCCAAATCCAGCACAGCCCTAAAGATTAATAATATTCTTATTCTGGTTGGTTTAAAGGGTTCTCAGGCACATAAGATATTGGCTTTTGCTTTCTGGGAATGGGAAGCAGCAACCTGATCTAATTCATGCCCACATATCTTGGCACTTGCCCAAGGTTTTGCTGTGAGTAGGATGTTGGGTATAGATTAATGGGCAAGGCATCGTGAATGTTGAGCGAAGATATATGTGCAAAACTTTAACATTGGCTAATTGAAATTGGTCACCTCTCTGCTTTCAAAATAACTCCTTATTGCTGGAGAAGCCCAGACAATATGATTCCATATATGGGTATAGTTTTAAAGTTGATTCTTATAGACAGGGCTTTTTTTGTCATAGAATGCCCAGAACGGAGTTCCGGCGCCTTTTTTGGATGGAACCTTGTAGGGTAGGCAAGGCGGGTTGTATGACCTGTGTGAGTTCCTGCACCTTTTTTTTTTTTTTACAAAAAAAGCACTGCTTATAGAATAAATTAAAGAGATTTGCATAGTCATGACATTTCAGTTCCTAATATTGTAAAAAAGTGAAGATTGTACCATTGTTTTCTTTTCTACTTTTGGCAATGAAATTAATATTTTACTTTTAAATGTTATTTGTACTTTTTAAAAATGCAATATGAATTGTGCATATGTATATGTATATATGTACATATATCTCTCAGCCCACAATATACACACGTGTGTGTGTGTGTGTGTGTGTGTGCGTGCGTGCGTGCGTGGAATCCTATTCTCTTGCTTAATGCTTTTTTAAAAAAAACTCCTGATATTTTTTCCTCCATAGCTGCTATGGAACAAAATGATGCTAACGTAGCAATGTTAAATATGAACCTTTGTTATAACATAATTGACATGAAAGCGATATGAGGATATAGAACGTGAATATTTAGTATTCTGTCGGTGAGGAATGATTTGGTTTTCTATTTTTTTGGTGGTTTTACTTTTGGTGAAGGGATCAGCCTATTTCTTAAGGATAGTAAGCTTCTGAGAAAGCAGAAGACTTATTTTGCATGATGTTTATTCCTTAATTTAGACAGTTTATATGACTGCTCATCTCAGCACTGTTGACTCTGGGTGGCATAAAGGATTAAAAACAATAGCTGCAAGAAATGTCACCCAAGGTAACAATATTAGTCCAATAATAAAAACCACATCTCATCTTTATCTCCTGGTCCAAACACCCAGGAAAGCAGCTAGGTCTCTAAAGCCTTATGAAAGGATAAGGGCTGGATCTCTGGAGGAATGCTGTGACCTATTTTATTTCGGTGGAATTTGATTCAGCCTTCCCTTATCTGGTATCCTTCAGATATTCCAGCCTGGAACTTCAAGATTTCCAGAGGCCTTGGAATTTCAAGAAGCTGATCTCTAACACATTTAAGGGATCCCATCAGTGAA
>NW_015388797.1:58652-69597 GCF_001527695.2 Protobothrops mucrosquamatus
TTTGAAATCACTGTCATTGGTGACTTTTCTCTAAGGTTTTGAGTTATAGAATTTGAGCACTCTGAACATACTTTTGGACTGTATTAAAATATGGGGGAAAGTATTCCTTCAGCATCAATGCAAGTATGGACAACTTAAGCCTTTTTTTACTCATGATCTAAGGATTAGATGAAGCAAAGTTTTAAAACATCATAACAAATATGTGGCTAGAATACATTTGTGCTATGGTTAGCTGCAAGTGAGATCTTTATCTTATTTAACAAAGAAAAGAAGTTAATTCTAAACACATTTTGCTTAACATCACGTCAATTAAAAAACAGGATCCATGAACACCAACTGGCAGTCAAATGCCACACTCCCAAATCCTTAATTTCTACCCACACCCACACCAAACAGCACCAATTTGATTGGAGCAATACTAAAATCATTGGTTATGCTACCACCCACCATGCTCGTGAGTTCATCGAAGCCTGGCACTCCACAAGCAATTCCATCAACAGACACATTGATCACATTGGACACTAACCAAAGAGAGAAGCAACCTAGAACCAAGGAGAAACTTTCTGACAGTTAGAACAATTAATCAGTGGAACAACCTACCTCCAGAAGTGGTGAATGCTCCAACACTGGAAGTCTTTAAGAAGAGATTGGACAGCCATTTGTCTGAAATGGTATGGGGTTTCCTGCCTGAGCAGGAGGTTGGACTAAATGACCTCCAAGGTCCCTTCCATCATCATCATTTTATTATTATTATTATTATTATTATTATTATTATTATTATTATTATTATTGTTGTTGTTGTTGTTGTTGTTGTTGTTGTTGTTGTTGTTGTTTAGTGTGGTTGTGGTTGTGGTTGTTATTACTCCTCCTACTCCTACTCCTATTATTATTATTATTATTATTATTATTATTATTATTATTATTATTATTATTATTATTGATCATTGCAGTCAGCCAGATGTTCAGATTCGATTTGGCATTTTTGTCTACTTATCGAGTCCTTACCAAGGACCTGGGATAGGCAGATGTGGATGTTTGATGGTATTACAGATATTGTTGCAGGATGGAAGCAGCTCCTAGTAAGGCCACCTTTTGCAATTGGCTACTGGCAAATTTGTCAATGCCAATGGTGTTCAAGTGGTGCTCCAGTTGTTTTGGGATTGCACGCCTATTACTATTGGTACTACCCTTGGTTGCTTTTGCCACAGTCCTTCTATTTCTATTTGTAGGTCTTTGTATTTTGTTATCTTCTCCAGTTCTTTCTCGTCTATTCTGCTGTCTCCAGGCACTGCCACGTCCACTATCCAGACTTTTTTGTCTTTCTTATTGACAATTGTTTGAATTTTGAAGTCCCAGAGCAATTTAACTTTATCATTTTCTATGACTTTCTCTATTTTATGATCCTACCAGTTCTTGCTTACAGGCAAATGATATTTCTTGCAGATCTTCCAATGCACCATTGTTGCTATTTTGTCATGCTGCTGCTTGTAGTTGGTCTGTGCGATCTTCTTGCAGCAGCTTACCAGGTTGCTGTTGTTGTTGTTGTTGTTGTTATTATTATTATTATTATTTCTACAATAATAACCCCTCAGAATCTAAATCAACTGAACAGCCAACCAGAGACAGCACAGACCCTCAACCAACCCATGCAGGCCTCCCTCCCTTCCACCAGCACTTCACCTCCCAAGGACCCTGGCTGGTGTAATCTCCTTATCACAAGACCTATCACAAGCCTCTCACTGATGACTCACACCTGGCCTACCACAAGATGACTCACGCCTGCCCTATTACAAGACCTACCACAGACCCTCACTTGACACATCCCCACCTGAAGCCCTTATAAACAGAGGAACGCTGACACAGACCTCCCCTAAACTCTGCTGAAGATGTTACCTAGCCTGGTAACGAAAGGTTCAGAAACCAACCCACAAGCTCAGAGAATGAACCTTCACCCGCACCCTATACCCGAGCAACAGATATTTGCTACTATTGTAAGTTGGTAGCTCTAACAACACAAGGTTTAGGGGTTAAATTCTAAGGATGATTTAGAATGTGCATATGTGTGTGCGTGTTTGTGTATGTGTGTGAGAGATGAAATATTTTCACTGGGCTCATCTATCCCCATGGTGTAATTCAGCAGATATTTTCCTCGAGAAGGTTGCTACACCCAAGGTTACAAAACTAGGGAACATCTAAAAAGGATGTAAAAACCTCTTCATACAACCACAGTTTTGCAGTTTGTAACAGTCAGTTTGACAAGAGAAAAGGGCTGCAAGCATCATCTTCAATTGTCTGGACCTTGGATTCTTCCTGAAGCGAGCCTGAAGAGTGGAAAATTGAAAAATTGGGTGAGTTTAGACCTGGAACAGTTCTAGAGAGGTTACACTATTACAGAAATAAACATCTTATGAAAGCAATGAATGTAACTTCATCAGAGATTTAACCAAATAGCTAGCCTCTGTTAATAAATAATACTTGGAGGTGTATTCACATATGCCAGGCATGTCAAACCCGCAACTTTCCCCCCATTGACGGCAATGGGGTGGGCACGGTTTTGATGTGACGCATCCGACCCATGGGCCGGCAGTTTGACATGCCTGGCATATGGTAACTGAAAGCAAGTTATGGAAATATGATGTTAAATAATGTATGATCCACAGTTCAGCTAGAGGAGCTTCTTAGATCCTATTCAACTTGAAGAATTTTAGCTTCAAGGTGCTGATTATTACCTATAAAGCCTTTTATGGCACAGGGTCTGAATATCTGAGAGATATCTTTTCTTCAGTCATTTGCAGTTTGGTCTAGTGGTTAAGGAATCAGGTTAGCAGGAGACCGTGAGCTCAAGTCCTTCCTTAGGATGAAAGCCAGCTGGGTGACATTGGGCCTGTCACTCTCTCTCAGCTCAACTCACTTCACAGGGTTGTTGTTGTGGGGACAATAGGAGGAGGAAGGAGTATCAGGTACGCTCCAGAGTGGGTGCATTCTAGGTCTCCTCCATTAAATATTGTCATATTCTGTGATTGAGGAAGTGTGCCTTCTCTGTTGCAGCCCCCAACCTCTGGAACAGCATCCCTTCACAGATATGGATGGTGTCTTTTATTCTAGGGTTCTGGAAAGCTCTTAAAATCTGATTTGGGTCCCAAGCCTGGAATTGTTGCATTGTTGCTGTTGGATTGTTTTTTGATTGATTTGTAGATCTAGTCTTCGACTTACAACTACAATTGAGCCCAATATTTCTGGTGCTAAGTGAGATAGTTGTTAAGTAAATTTTGCCTCATTTAACAACCTTCCTTGCCACAGTTGTTAAGTGAATCACTGCAGTTGTTAACAGTGACATGGTTATTAAGTGGAACTGGCTTCCCCAGCGACCTTTCCTCTTCTTCTTCTTCTTCTTCTTGTGCCATATCCGTTATCGGACGTTGGCGATCATGTTGGCAATCCTGTTTTTATCAGCAGGCGCATGAAAAAGTGCTGCTGAGTTTTGTCCAAACCAATCCTTTAGATTTTGAAGCCACGGTGTTCTTCTTCTGCCTGGACCTCGTTTGCCTTCCATCTTTCCCTGGAGGATTAAATGGAGTATGCCGTATTTTTCTGGGTGTCGCATCACATGTCTGAAATATTCAAATTTTCGTTTTTTAATTGTTTGGATGATTTCCCTTGGCTTTCCCAGGCGGCTTATCCCCTCCTCATTTTTGATCTTGTCAACCCAGCTTATACGTTAACAGCCGCCTGTAGATCCACATTTCAAATGCTTCTAATCTCTTCAGGTGGCCTTCTGTCAGAGACCAACTCTCTACTCCATAGAGCAGGATAGGAAAAATATAGCATCTGTTGTTAAGTGAATCGCTGCAGTTGTTAACAGTGACATGGTTATTAAGTGAAACTGGCTTCCCCAGTGACTTTGCTTGTCAGCTCACAAAAGGGAATCCCATGGCCCTCAGGACATTGTGACTGTCATAAATATGAGTCAGTTGCCAAGTACCTGAATTTTGATCATACGACCATGGGGATGCCAGAACAGTCGTAAGTGTGAAAAATGCCCATAGGTCACTTTTTCCAGTGCCATTGTAATTTCAAATGGTCACTGAGTGAACTATTGTAAGTTGAGGATTACCTATATTGTTCTTAAGATTGTTTTAGCTGGGACTGTCTATGTGGTTTTAGGTTTTTTTATTATTATTATTATTATTATTATTATTATTATTATTATTATTATTATTATTATTATTATTATTACTATTACTATTACTATTACTATTACTATTATTATTATTATTATTATTATTATTATTATTATTATTATTTTAGTTTTATGCATCAGGTAGGCTTGGGAGGTTATTATAAATAATGATAAATACATACTGATTCCTTCACCTTCTTTCAGCTGGCTCAAATTCCATCTTTTGGCATAGCAAGCCAGTTAGCTTTTCAACTTTTGTTTATCCTTGATTCTTTAAAAAAAAACATCTGGATTGCCAGCTTCCAAGTAGCCACTAAATGAACACTGCAGAGTTTTGTCATCACCTCCTGATTGTTTGAAAGTTGGCAGTCCCGATCTGATAGCTCTTCCTTTTCCTTTTCTGACTACTGTCCTATTACTTCAAAAATGATTAGCCAAAGGCAGGAAATTTGGGAAGGAGGACTCCCATATATTAATTTAAAGTGTGCTAAACAGATGTGAGATGTGTAGTCACTTCAAAACCAATGTTTGCAGTAATCCTTGGAAGCTTTGTATCGTAGATCCACTTGTGCTTAGCAGTTTCTATAGCAAATTAAGGTTACGTAGCAAAATTAGCTAGGTATTTACACCTGATGGAAGAGAAGGACGGACAGGTTTGGAAGAACATTTGTGAATGGGGTAAACCGGAAACAAAAGTTTGTAGAGCTAAAGAAGGGAACTTAGAGGCCCATAGATAAAATATGCTTTGGTCCATATGAGTTTCTGAACTGGTTTAGGTTGGCTTGTATTAAGACAAAGCTATTTCTAGATTATTATTATTTTTTGCAAAAGAAGTAAACTTCAGCATGGGTCAGAAGGAAGGCTAAGAAAATATCACAGATACCTCACATCCAAGACATAAACTGTTTCAATTCCTCCCCTTGGAATGCCACTAGAGGGCATTGCATGCCAAAACAACTAGACACAAGGACAATTTTTCCCCCATGCCATCATTCTGCTAAACAACTAATTCCCACAACACTGTCTTATGTCTAAGCATATTTACCCATGTAGAAGGCTATAGTGCTATTGTCCCTCTCATCTTCTCTACTACCTTAGTGGTATCATTATTATTGATTATTATTACTCGGTTGTTTTGCATGTACACTGAGAGCTTCTGCACCGGAGACAAATTCCTTGTGTGTCTAATCACACTTGGATAAATAAAGTATTCTACTTTCTATTCTATTCTATTCTATTTAGTAATTACAAACATCATAATTTGAACTGTTATGACAACCCTTCATTTGTGGCCTTTCTAGTTTTCATTTAGGTTGGCCAGTCCTATTTGTGGCAAAGGTACTGTTGTCAGCTGCCTGTGTGGCAAAAATCTAACAACTGAAATTCACCCCAGAATTTCGTTCCAGCCCTGTACTTTCCTCTCCAGCAAAGTGATGCCTGCAACATTTATTTTATTAAAGACTCAGAAGCTTTGTCGGGAATAAAGACTTGTCACTGTTCATTATCAGATCTTCCAATTGGGTGAAGTACCACCCACCAAGATGTATTGGCCGGACACCCAAAAGTGGTTTTTTTCAAAAGGCAGATGAACTTTCTTTGTTTTTCCTTGACGACATTTCGCTTCTCATCCAAGAAGGTTCTTCAGTTCTGCATAGCTAAATGTCTATGGAGATTCTCTGTCATCCAGATCATGACTGAAGAAGCTTCTTGGATGAGAAGCGAAACATCTTCAAGAAAAAACAAAGAAAGTCCAGTTGCCTCTTGAAAAAAAGCACCTTTGGGACAACCATGACCAGGATGACTGAGAGTCTCCATAGATATTGGAAGGACAAGGCAAAGATGGGTGTGCTTACTTTTGCTACTGTGAATATCACAGGGCCATGGAGAAATCTATGTATTCTGGGTTGATTTACTGTAAATGGTGCAGAAAACAGGGCAGCTACGTGCCACATCTAAGCCAGCTTTTTTCAACCTAGAATCCTGTACAGTACATGTATTGGACTGCAGCATCCATCATCCTGGAACAATTGGGGCGATGGGAAGGATAGTGATGTCTAATGGCTTGCCCTGTCAATGTCGGAGGTTCTTTGGTTGGACTGATTATTGTTAGCTTTTCTGACAGTTCTTTCATCGTGGTATTGTTTACTTCTTGTTTGTTGGTCTGATGTTAATCTTGGTGTTATGTTCATCTGGGTGTTGATTGTCGGTGGGAAAGTGTTTGGGTCTTTTTGTTCTTTTTGGCTTGTTGATTGTCTCTTTTGCACAGTATGAAAATGTTGTTTGTGTCTATGTCTGTTGATAGCCAATTTGAGTGCCAGGCTTCCTGGAATTTCCTAGTATATTTGGACTTGGCTTGGTCTAAGATGCTCATAGTTTCCAAGTTGAAACTTTGGTTAAATCTGTCCACATGTTGTAAAATTGAAGTTTTAATCATGTATTCTGACTGTTAATTGGTGTTCATGGATGTGTTCTGCTAGTCTTCTGCCTGTTTGTCCTAAGAAGTGGCTGCTGCAGTCTTAAACTCTATGTTGTAGATGACTCCTGCTTTTTTTCCTTCTGGGGCTGTAGGGTCTTTTGGGGTGTTTTGGAGGACTTAAGTTGGTTTGTGTGCTATGCTGATTCCATGTGTTGTAATAGTCTGTTGGGTGTTTTCTGAGATGTTTTTATGATGTATGGCAGTGTTATAAGGAATTATAGTCCAACATATTTGGAGGGTGTTTGTCTTAGGCAGATTGCTCTAGCTTTTGAAGAAATTCTTTTAACGGAGTAACATTATAAAAACCAGTGTGATGTATTATGGTTAGGATATTGGACTGTCACTTAGAGGACCCAATTCTAGTCCTACCTCAGTCACCAAAGCTGAATGGATGATTTATGGCCTCTGTCTCTCAGCACAGTATGTAGATGTTGTTTATGTCCATGTGTCTATTGATCACCGATTTGTCAGAGTGACAGGATTCCCAGAGTTATCTAGCATTTTTGGACAAGGCTTGAACCTTAACATCTCAAAGGTTGTTATAGGGAAAACTGGGAGAAAGGGGTGTTACTTATGCTTTCTTGATCTCTTGAATGAAAAGTGTAAATATCTAAAAAAAATCAAGAGAGGCAGGATAGACATCTACCAAATTAAAAAAAAAGCAATATACAACTGTGAAAATATGTTTTACATCAAGAACAGGGGAATCTGGTCTATTAGTTAAGTAATGTCTTCTCAATACAACTACATACTTCTGTGCATACAATATGAACTTGCTTTCTGAGTAAGAGGTATATTTTACCTGGGGATTACCAACAAAAATAACATTTAGAGTTATATACCACTCCATAGTACTTTACAACACTCTCTGGGCAGTTTACAATGTCAGCATGTTGCCGCCCCCCAAAAAAATCTGGGTCCTCATTTTACCAACTTTGGAAGGATGGAAGGATGAGTCAACCTTGAGCCAGTCAGTATCAAACTCCAGGCTGTGGGCAGAGTTTGCCTGCAGTACTCCATTCTAAGCCACTGCGCCATCACTGCTCTGTATTATTTCTTATTTTATTGTATTATTTCATATTTTGCAGCTACTGTCTCAGGACTGAGCCATGGTTCTTAAGGCCTACTACATTTGGGCTCTCCTCCTCCTGCTCTGCCTCCCAGCTACTTCCTTCTTCATCTGCAGTGAAGCTTCATCCTATAGAGGCTTTCTCGGGAGGCATGTGGACAACCCCAAAACGGACCTTCAGGATGACCACAACTACTGCAACCGAATGATGCGCCGCAAGGGTTTGAAATGTCAACGGAGCAACACTTTCATCCACGCCAGCAGAAAACAACTAATCGCCATCTGCAGCTCCGAAGGAAAGAAACTGGATAGCAACCAGACCAGCAAAACCCTGTTCCCGATCACCATCTGCATCAAGAGTAACCACCGCAGGACCATTTTTTGCAAGTACCAGGGGAAGAGTGAGATCAGGAAGATCCGAGTCACTTGCTCTAGGGGCCTTCCGGTCCACTACATTACCCACACTTGAAAGAAGGAAAGAAATATGATGGAACCAAAGATCCTTTTCTACATTGCTTTGGCAACCTTCCCTCCTGTGTTCTGCTCTCCCTTAACTGCACACGCTCAGAGTGAGCTGACTTCCTTGCTTGGCAATATCAGTTTTCTCCAAGTCAGTCTATAGCCTTCCTGATTGATCTGATTCTCCTTTACTGAGTCTTTAAAAGTTCAGCCGGGATAGCCTTGGTAGTTTCTTTAAACTCCACATGTGTCCACGCAAATAAAGCTGCGCTGTCTTCTGTTATAATTTTCTGGTGTTTGACTGCCTCCTTGTGCCTTTTCTGCAGCATGACAAACTCAGTAACACTGGATTCATCCTGTTGACCATTGAGCTGAACCTCCAGATCAGCCAAATTCAACCTATCATATTGTGGGACAGCTAATCCTCTAATCCAGGGCTTTTCAACCAGTGGTACGGGTACCACCTGTGGTACATTGGCACCTGGCAGGTGGTACGCGACCATCCTAGAAAAGTGGTAGCGGGGGAGGGGAATGAGCTGAACCGATGACAGCACCGCACAAGCCTGAGTGAGAGACGGCTGGAGCTGCAGGGCTGTCAGGACTCAGCGGAAGCGCCAGGATCAGCACCAGGCTCCAGCTGGAGCTCAGCACTGATCCTGGCGCTTCCGCTGAGCCCAGAAGAAGCGCCGATCAGCTGGAATGTTGCAGCATCTCCAGGGTCTTGTGATTAACCTTCAGATGCTTGGCAACTGATTCATATTTATGATGGTCACAGTGTCCCAGGGTCATGTGAAGTGACCAAAACCTGCTGCAACCACCCAGCAGATGGGGGAAAGGCTTATTCTAAGTGGCAGGTCTATCTCTACAAGCACTCCCAGGCACTATTGTAGTTGTTAGTTATGCAATGAAATATGTTTATGGAGAGTCTCAGGTTCTTTTCATTTGGAGGCTGTAAAGGAATTTTATCACTTTTAGGAACATCAATACTGTAGAAAGATCTTCAGAGCACTCTTATATGTGCCTCTTAGGAAGGGAGCTAATTGATCTGCCTCAGTGGTCTCAGCACTGTAGCAGATTGAAGGGGACAAATGCATGCATGGGCAGACACACTGCAGGGAGTAAGGAAGATGATCTTGAGAGAGATATGCAAGTTCTGTACTTTATGCCAGAGTTCCCCCACATTTCTGGCTTTAGGGACAGGATGCAGGTGGGGAGAGGGGATGATTCTGTGTGAGCGGTGGGTAAGAATAATGAAGAAACATGCAAGTTTTACATGTCACTTGTACAAAGGTAATTTTACACAGTTGATTTTAGATAAGGTTAGACAATTGGGAATTGTTTCTCGGCCATTTTTTCATATTGGTCCCCTTATCTTTTTGTTTAACTACAAGTACTGTGACAATCTGGCTCTTAACTCTTTTATATAATGGTGCAATTCTCAAAAACAGCTCCCCCCCCAAAAAAAAACTGCAGTGGAATATACCTTTCAGGATTATCAATGTTTCTACTCGAGCAGTTGATGGAGAAGTCAAACACAAGGGTGGAAAATAACCTGGAGATAATGGCAAGCATCAGAACAATTAGATTCAAGCAGGGAATCCACCAGACGTATTTAGAATAATGAAAACAACAATATATTTTACAATCAGCCTGAAAGTGTGCAGAGGCTCTTAATTTTTAGTTTAGTTATAAGTAGTTCAATTCCGGGTTCTTCCCACGATGTTTAGAAATGGAATTAGCAGGTTTGATCCTTCTTTCAAATGTTATGATACTGAGATAAAGGCAAGAGTGTGAAAATATATATAAGTTCATTATAGTGTTGAAAGAAAAATCTTCATCAAAGTCCAGTCCAAGCCGGGAATAAACAAAATGGAGACTGCTTTAGAAAGAAGGTTGTAATTTATTGAAAAGCAGAGCCAGAAGACATGAGGTTCTGGAGCAGCTGACCACATATTGCTGGGAGTGGTGGGCCTTTATACTGGGAGTGGTGGGCCTTTTGGGGTTATTTCCTGTTCCTGTGGCATGAACTTTGACCTGAGGTTCAGTGTGTCCTTTCTGGTACTGGTAGGTTAGTCCTATTATGTTTCCTGTCCTTAGGATTTGGGTGGGGTGTGTCTTTGTCTTTCTAATCCCATCAGTTTCTGGCTTCCTGGCTCCAACCTTTCTGAAAGGATTATCACGTCTACATTTCTAAAAGCTGGCCTCTGCCTAGTTTCTGCTTGGGGGAGAGGGGCTGGGCTGGTTTCTCTGGACTGGTTTCTGTCTTTTTAAAGATCTTCTCCATTATTCCTTTGGGGTAATATATTCTGTCTTTTTAATATTTCCCCAAATACTTATTTCTCTGGATTCTTCCCATAACAGGTAGGAAAAACAACCCGCTGACAGAAATATTTGTTCTCAGAAGAAGATTCTGATTCACTCAGATCAAATTTCTTGGCCACCCCTCCCCCACCCTTGCTATCCCCTCTTCCCCATTCCTGATAAGTCCCAACATTGGCCTGGAAAAAGACTGAACAGAATATAATAGGATTCTTAAAGAAAGATTTAATATATTACAGTCAGGAGGCTATTCCTATTACCCCTGCAATAAAGTTTCAATCACATCACATAAATTACATAATAAAGAACAAGTTCCAATTGCACAGGTTACAGTGTAAAAGAAGGAAGGAGGAACAGCACAATCAGGCTTGCAAGATTCTTTTATTACAGGAGTTTTGACCTTCATTTGGTGATCACTTCCTAGACTGGCCTAGCCATTAGG
>NW_015388797.1:69697-85824 GCF_001527695.2 Protobothrops mucrosquamatus
TTGTAGAATATTAACAAGAGAGAGGGCCCTGACTCTAACCCTAAAGCGGTATTCCAATTTCATTTGATTGTGAGAAATAGGAAAAAGTCCACCAATATTATAACAAGCAGTAACTGGAATAGCAATAGTTATCCATGGACTGGTTTATTGCCAAGGGCAAAGCTGTTTTAAACTATTTTCTGAGATATGGAGAAATATGTGATTTTTTTTGTAATACAAGTGAATGGGCTTCGACATGTATGCACAGTAGTCAACACCGTCTGGAGGGATGCTCTTTGGATAATCCCAATAATTCTTTTTGAAGTCTACAAAACTGTGATTCAGCGAAGCATAATTCCCAGTCTACCCCCCTCTCTCTGTTGTAGAATATTAACAAGGGAGAGGGCTTTATCAAATCAATGTCTGGTTCTGTCAAACACCCTAACCCTAACTCTAGCCCTAACCCAGCGTTCTAAGTTCAGTGGGCATCCATTCCGACAATACACCTGAATTGTGGAATTGACAAAAAGAGGAAAAAATCCACCAATATCACCACAAGCAGTAACTAGAATAGGAATAGTTGTCATTGGACCGATATATCGCGGAGGGCAAAGCTTTTTTAAATCATTTTCTGGGATATGGACAAATACATGAATTTTTTTGTGAAACAAGTTTCTGGCCCTCAACATGTAGTCACAGTAGTGATGACCTTTTGGAGGGATGGTCTTTGGATAATCCCAATGTTTCTTTTTGAAGTCTTCAAAACTGTCAGCTTCTGTCTCCAAGACTATCCAAGCAAATGGAAAGAGCATCCAGAGCAGGCAGATTTCTTTGGTAGCCATAGCTTCTCCCTCCCTTGTGGTCCCTGTGAATAGATGGGAGAGAAGGAAATAGGAAAGAGTGAAGAAGGCCAAGGTGCCATCCCAAAGCTTGGAGGGGATGGGATGGGACACCTTTCCTTTCAGGATGAATTCCAGAGCCATTTCTTGTCATCTCAGTTGGTGACTTTTTATGAATTATGAAGGATAGTGCGATCAGACATAATATGAATAATGCATAATAGTACAAGAGCAATACCAATAGATGTATATAGACTTATATATTGCTTCATTGTGCTTTACAGCCTTCTCTAAGCAGTTTACAGAGTCAGCCTGTTGCCACCCAACCATCTGAGTCCACATGTTACTGACCTCAGAAAGATGGAAGACTGAATCAATCTTGAGCTGGACTTGAAGACCTCCAAAGTCCTTCCAGCTTCTATTCTATTCTATTCTATTCTATTCTATTCTATTCTATTCTATTCTATTCTATTCTATTCTCTGACTGGTCCCTTGGTTGCATCTCATTATCCTATTCCCCTAATATCATTCCTACATACAATTACATCCTCTGTTTTCCATTCAGAATAGAATCCCCATAATAGAAGGTGAACATGGAATCTATGGTAGTAAAATAATCACTGATTCCTGCTTTGTAATGGCTCTTCAACCATATCCAATACAGCTGCATCCTTTCTTTCCAATTAAGTTTCCTTCTGATTCTGGACTTGTGTATCTCCAACACACAGATGCCACTAGTTGCCTTGTTCTTTCTTTAAGCTAATGGTCTTCTATTTAACTGTCCTCCCTTTGGAATTCCATTTGGCAACCTTTGCAGTATTCTTCTCATCTTGTACCAGCTCAAACCATTCTATCTTCAGTGCAGTGATGGAGAAGCCCCACCTATGAACACAAAGAAAGTTTCTTACCTATTGCCAGATACAAAAGATACCTTCAGATCTACAGGATGAAAACTCTCTTCTGCTTGAGAGTTTTCAATGGTGGCTTTTATAGGAGAGTCTCAACATGCATCATGGGAAATAAATTGAGAATAAAAGCTCATCATTATTCTCTCTTGGAATGTTGGGTAGAACATGGTGCAATCTTCATAAACATCCTGGAAAAACACGATGTTCTTCCTTTTTCATCTGTCAAATGAAGCACTGTCCCTAAACACATGACTAAGTCATCATTGCCTGTCCATGCCAATCATTTCTGCAGAAGTTCGAACAAAATAATAATAAATAAATAAATCTTTGAAGATCTAGTGTGTCCCAAACTTTTGATATAAAATGTCCAATTAATTCTCAATAGGAATCAAATGAGAGAAATAATTATACTTTATGCAATTATGCAAAATTACATGAAGGAAGATTATTATATAGTATTTTTGTAACACTTATAAAGGAAATTGACATTATTGCTGTCTTGTGGCAAATCATTTCTGAATGGGAATTTTTGTCTCTCTTCTTCAGGTAGCACAAAGTCTGGCAGATGAACTGATTTAGAGAAAGTATTTTTGGGGTATTAGGAACCACTACTAATGGGTGTTTTAGTTTTTTTTCATTTAGTGAAGGATTATTCTGTGTGGCAGCTCTATCTGGATAAGCACTCATGAGCACTATTATTGCTGTCAGTTATGCAATGGAATATAATATATAATATATAATATTATAATATATTATAATATATAATATAATATATAATATATAATATTATAATATAATATATTATTATTATATTATAAATAATATATTATAAATAATAATAATAATAATAATAATAATAATAATAATAATAATAATAATAATAATAATAATAATAATAATAATAATAATAATAATAATAAAGTTGGAAGGGACAATGGAGGTCATCAAGTCCAACCCCCTGCTCAGGCAGGAAACCCTACACCATTTCGGACAAATGGCTGTCCAGTCTCTTCTTAAAAACTTCCAGTGTTGGAGCATTCACCGCTTCTGGAGGCAGGTTGTTCCACTGGTTAATTGTTCTCACTGTCAGAAAGTTTCTCCTTAATTCTAGGTTGCTTCTCTCCTTGATTAGTTTCCATCCGTTGCTTCTTGTCCTGCCTTCAGGCACCTTGGAAAATAGCTTGACTCCCTCTTCTTTGTGGCAGCCCCTGAGATATGGGAACACTGCTATCATCTCCCCCCTCGTCCTTCTCTTCATTAAACTAGACATACCCAATTCCAGCAACCGTTCCTTATATGTTTTAGGCTCCAGTCCCCTAATTATCTTTGTTGCTCTTCTCTTTCTAGAGTCTCAGCATAATTTCATAATCTTTAGGAACATCAATACTATAGAAAGATTTTTCAGAACACTCTTATATGGGTCTTGTAAGAAGGGAACTAGTTAATCTGCCTCAGTGGTGCTATAAGCATCAGAATGCTGCTAAGTTTTAATTTGATCTAATAAATTAGCAGCCACTTCTCCTCTCTTAGCCTTTCTGAAGAATCCAGCATCTGGCAGACTCAAAGCAGAATTGATCACGATGGACTGACTATGATGGCTTAGACATGGGGTTAGGGACAATGTTTCAGGCACTATGAAGACATAGGAAATAACCTATTCTGAAGTTTGATAGTGTCAAGGTTGTTGCTTTATTGACAAGCCTGCCGGGTGTATGGTGGGAGAAAGACTCAAAGAAAGAAAGAAAGAAGGTAGTACATCTGCATGCACTTTTCTTAAGCAGCTTCCTCCTCTTAGCTTCTATGACACAAATTCTACATTTGCCTATGTCTTCGCCCATAATGTGACAACTGTTCCTCCTTCAGGTGTTGGAGAGAGAAAAATGCAAGAAACAACAACAGCAACAGTGGAAGAGTTGCCTCTGGCTGCAAAAATATATTCCACCTCTCACATATTTTTCTGTGGTCAAGGCCCTTTAATGTTATTTAATTTTGTCTCTCTTTTAAAAAAATAAATAAATACAAGCCTTCCTGCAGAGCTTTTTCCCAATTGATCAATTGAATCTGAAGCCAACTTATTCCTCAGCTCACATCTTCCCTTATGCCAACTATTCAGGAATTTTCATATAGAGATGTCTAGCATGCAAATGTGTTAGTAATGCTCTGTAGATTAATTGCAACATTTGGTTAGGTTAAGCTTATGAAATTCCACCAGTCTCCAGAATTCTCCTGTTGTTCCATTTACAGTAATTGTTTTTGTCTTCATAAATCACGGTAACTAGAGCTCTGAAAGATTTCTTCCTTGAATTAGTTAGCAACCATGATGCCAGATACACCAAATAAATGGCAGGCATCACAACAATGGAGGCAAAGAATCAGATGCGTCCAGAACAATGCAAATAAGCAGATGTACTTTCAGAGAGCTGCAAATATTTGCTTAATTTCTAATTTATTGATGGACTCCTCAATCTCCTCTGATCCCTTTTGTCAACATTGTAAGGTGCAGGGCCAGGATAAACAATAAGTTGATACAATGCTCATCCATGAGGCTACATTTCAGGACAATTCAGAAACTCAAGGAAATAAATATCGCTGGAATCATATTTATAACTGTTTTATATACCCTGAAGAAGTTCAGTATGGCAAATATACTAGATCTTTTTGTATGTCCATCCCACTGTCAGTTGCTAACTTGCACTCACTTAAGCCTTGAACCAAATATTCACTTTCAGGAAGAATAACCTTAAACTGTATCTTTATATCCAATCGCCAAGGCAATTTTGAACTTTAAATTTAGGCCTTTCCAAACACTTTAAACGGACTCTGAGAGAATTCAGAGGGTTAGTGGATTTTGTGATGCTTAGTGGCTTTGGACGGAGTCCCACAAATATCTTTCATCTATCATAGGAGAGCCTAAAGCCTTCATGTTACAAAAGGCTATAAATTTGGAGTACCAGCTAATGTGAAAAGAATAAAGAAGAAACATGTAGATCATTCTTTGCATGACTGTACATGGAGATAAAAGGAAGGTTATATTAAAAGCATATATTGGTTGGTGAGGGAATATTTGTCACCCCAAATGGTAGAGTGATTAGGAGTCAACACGAGGGCAATTCGGAAATAAACCTCCATTTGTTTATCAATGACAGCCACTTGCAGATACAGAACTTTTATTATACACATTAGAAAACTATAACATTATATTACTTTTTGACATAATCGCCATTCAGATTGAGGCACTTGTCATAACATCTTACAAGGTTTGAAATTCCTTAGTAGTAGTCAAAATCTGGGCTATGGGGGGAATGATCGAAAACATTCCAATGGAACTGCTTCAAAAGTTCTTGGGTGCATCTAGCGGTGTGCAGGCAAGTATTACTGTGAACCAACACCACAGCGGAAGTGGTGCCATAGAAAATCCCACCAAATGTGAAGATGCCAAAGGAGTACTGCTAGTGAAGTTCATGGAGCGTGGTTCGACCATCAATTCAGAGACTTGTGAAACGTTATGAAAACTCAAGATGAGCCATCCATAATGTGGAGAGGAAAATGCCCCCCCCCCCCCGGTGAGGATTCTTCCAGTCGGGATACAATGATCAGCGCTTTGGAGAATAATTGAATCAAAGCAGAGCTGCCAGAAAGAAATCTTTATTGGCAAGAAACCAAGATGAGTGACATTCAGTAAGGTTTCCTGGCTAGCTAGGAAAAGTGGTCCCCTAGTGTGAGTTTTTATACCTTTTCTTGGTTTCAAAACTGTCGTTTCTGATTCATGGAGCAGTGTCAATTGATGGGTTAATTTATCAGATATTGCTCAGGAAAAAGGTTAATCCTTGCCTCAGGAAAGGACAGGAAAGGATCTGATATGTTTCTATTTGTTATTATCATGTTCTTTTTGTGTCCCTGTTCTAATCCTGTCAGTCTTAATTGTTGATAGCTGGTGCTCTCATATTCTGGCGTTAAGCTTCTCTTAAATGTTGACACTTTGTATCTGGTATGTCAAATGTTTCTTCGCCTGGAACTGTTTAGTTTGGACCTGAGTCAGACTGATTTTCTCTGCATTGGGGAGGGAGTAATGTGTTTTTTTATTAAATTATATCCTTTTATTGGGGTGAAGGGGTTTCTCGTTTTATAAATTTTATTAATTTTCAAATAAACATATAAACAAATAATACAAATGTGGTGCACTTCATTAAAAAACAAAAAGAAAGACCTACCCAATATATTTTCAGAAATGATCGGCAGTCCCCCCCCCCCGCATCCACCCTCACTCCCTCAACCTTCCTACCTACTTTCCTCTTCCTTCCTTCCTTCCCCTCCTACCCACACCTCTCTCCTCCTTCCTCCTTTCCAACTATCTTACACATCCCATCACCTTCTTTTCCACATCCATTGGATGCAGTTTAGGGGTACTAGCCGATCATCTCCTCTAAAAAAACCCATTACATTATTTTTCTATAACATATAAATACACCAAATTTTATATAATTCTACCCCTTCATCCCCTTCCCCCCTCCCCCCCCCGGACTTCCCAGAACTGAGTACAGGGATAATCACAAGGGGGTTTCTCATCAATAACAAGCGTTGGGGCATGCTGACCTCCGGTGTGGTGTTGGTTCACGATAATGCTCACCCACACATCGCTAGATGCACCCAAGAACTTCTGCAGTGAAGCTTCATCCTATAGAGACTTTCTCAGAAGGCACGTGGCCAACTCCAAAATGGACCTTCAGAATGACCACAACTACTGCAACTGAATGATGCACCACAAGGGCTTGAAATGTCAACGGAGCAACACTTTCATCCACAGGGAACGACTGCAACTCCTGAGGGAAGAAACTGGACAGGAACCAGACCAGCAAAAACCTGTTCCCGATCACCATCTGCATCAAGAGTAACCACCGCAGGACCATTTTTTGCAAGTATCAAGGGAGGAGTGAGATCAGGAAGATCCGAGTCACTTGCACTGGGGGCCTTCCGGTCCACTACATTACCCACACTTGAAAGAAGGGAAGAAATATGGTGGAACCAAAGATTCTTTTCTACATTGCCTTGGCCAACCTTCCCTCATGTTTTCTGCTCTCCCTCATCTGCACACGCTCAGACTGAGCTGACTTCCTTGCTTGACAATATCAGTTTTCTCCATGTCAGGCAATAGCACGGGTGTCAAACTTGCCACATCACATGACATGTTGCAACATATTGTGACTTTTTTTGCATTGCCAGAGCTGGGGTGGGCACGGCCTCCATATGATGCAACCGGCCCACGGGCCAGCACCTTGACACCTCTGGTCTACAGCCTTCCTGATTGATCTGATTCTCCTTTACCACCAAGTACAGCTTGGTAATCTCATCAGTCTTTCTTTAAAAAAAACCAAGTTTTATTAATTTTTCAAATTTTAACATCCAGATACTTAGGAAGCAGCGTGGTGCTAGGGAAATCAGTCAATAACAAAATCATTCATATATATCTCAGGTTACATCAATAACATTCCTCACTGTTTCCCACAAATATTATATCATATTCATGTTAATAAGTTTCTAACTAGGCTCAATCAATCAGTACATTTATCAATAGTATTTTACTTATATATATCCAAGTCCTGTTTAGGAGTTTTATTTAATTCCAATTTATATATTCCAATTTAGCCTTTTATAACCAATGTTTAAACTTCGGATAACCTTGATTTCTCTCATTTCATTATAATATAATTAACATAACTAAAATACACATATTGTTCCAAAATTTACCTTCTTTATAGACAAATATATTCTGATTCTCATTCTAATTCTAATAACTCCTCCTTTAATAACAAAATATCTTTCATTATCACAAATCTATTTCCATATAACAATTGAAGTTATAGTCTAACAGTTAATTTTAAGTCCCATTATAAATCTAAATGCTAAATATTTAAAAAAAACCATTATCTCTGAAATGCTGCTTTATTTATTAAGTAGATTTCTAAATCTCATTTTTAAATCTAACTCTGGCTTTTCTTTTGTGCCAAGTAGGTTTCCATGCCAGTGCCTCTAAAACCTTGGATATATCTCCCTTCATTCCTACATCTGTTCTTTGAATCAAGGGAGAACATCCAGTTATCAGTCTTTCAAAAGAACTGGCCCCTTTGTAATTGTTAAGTTTTTGCCCTAATAATTCAAATCTCCATGTTTGGTTTAGGGTATTTATAGTCAGTTCAGTAGTCTGGTCCTCTTCTTCTTCTTGCAATTTCATCTGAGTAGAATAGAGAGTCAAATCCGGTGTTGTTGTTTGGTTATCTAAAATGTCTAGGTTCTCTGCTTTTGGAGTTACAGGTACTGTAGTTAAAGTCAGTGATTGAGCATCAAAGTTCTCAGCCACTTGTGCATGTTGTATGAAGTCTTCTTTAATGTTAAATTGTTCATCTTGGGTTATTTTTTGGGTTATAGGTTGATCAGTTTGAGTCTGAGTTTCAATTTGTAGTTTTGTACAAAATGTCTTTGGCTTTCACTCCTGAAATGATTAGCTCTGTTTGCTTTACTGATTTTTTCAAGGATAAGTTTGTAATTAAGTTGTGGATAGGATCCATCCATTTCCATGGTGATTAAAAATAGTCCTTTAGTGGAGGCTATGTTTAGTAAGACTCAGCCATTGTTCACCTCCACAATTTGTAAGAATTATTGTCACCACAGCTGTTTCTACCTCTTATCTTTTTGATAGTATGAAGGACAAATCAAAGTAGTCAACAAGCACAATTGAAAAAAAACATTCCAGTTACTATGCCACAATTTGCCACAAGATGTCCCCAGCAGACCACAAAATCTTTTCCCAAATGCCGAATAGTCTCTTATTCAGTTAAAACACACAAAAAAGCAGATATTTTGCAAAGTTAATAGTTAAAGAAGTTTAAAAAGATGCTAAGTCTCTATAATAAAACGTTTTGGGCCCCCACAAAACAAAGATCCAATTATTTGGTTGTTGAAGTTAGTAGTTCTTTCCTTTTCTTTCCAAGCTGTAAAATCCCACATATGCAAACGCTGCTGAATTGAAAGCAGGGAAACGAATTTTAAAAAGCTTTCAAAGGAAGGTAATTAGGAAAAAAGAGAGGTAAAAAAGGATCTCACCCAAGTCCTCCACTCCTGCTTCATATGCTTAGCTGTTATTGGGACTTTCGGCTGGTGCGACTAGATGATCGGCCATGTTAATGGCTGATCTTTCTTTTGTTGGTCCTAGGGAACTGCCTCGGATCAAACGAAAGGGCTGCTGCCCTTCTGCGATCTTACGAGGGTCCTCCCCAACAGTGGTCGCCCCTCCAGGGCGATTTTCGACCCTTTCCAGGGTCTTCTGATGAAGGGAAAACAGACAGCAGGGAGAAGCTTCCCCACACACATCCGAAGGCATCGCGTCCAGAACCGGAAGCCTCATCTTTCAAAGATCAGTTGAGATAGCATTGGTAGTTTCTTTAAACTCCACATGTGTCCATGCAGATAAAGTTGCAGTGTCTTTTGTCATAATTTTCTGATGTTTGACTGCCTCCTTACTGTATGTCCTTTCTGCAGCATGACAAACCCTGTATCTTTATAGTAACACCGGATCTGTCCTATTGACCATTGAGCTGAACCTCCAGATCAGCCAATCTTAACCTATCATGTTGTGGGACTGCTAATCCTCTCATCCTCAACCTGTATAGGTTGCCACACAATATATAGAGAATGACCCTTAATTATGGTCTAGTTTGTCTTGTCATTATATTTCAGCAAAATTACTCATCAGGGATTTGGGAAGATTACTATCTGCATCAGAGGTTGTCCTTTGCAATACGTTGCAGCAGGTCACGTGATGTGGCAAGTTTGACACCCATGTTCCATAGCCTCTATGACCCAATTCTACAACAGTGATAACTGTTCCTCCTCCAGCCAAAAGAGTTGCCTCTGGCTGCCAAAATATATTCTACCTGTCACATATCCCTCTTTACTCAAGGCCTTTTAATGTTATTTCTTTTCTTTTTCGTTAATTCAGTATAAGACATCCTGCAATACCTTTTTGCCAATTGATTCAATCTATTCTGAAGTCTAATTGTTTCTCACTCCACATCTTTCCTTATGCCAGCTATTCAGTGAATTTCATATAGTGATGTCTAGCATGTAAATTTGTTAGTAGTGCTCAATAGACCAATTGTAAGATTAGATTATGTTAAGTTTATGAAATTCCACCAGTCTCCAGAATTCTCCCGTTGCTACTTTTGTGGTGGTTTTTTTGTCTTCATAAATCATGCTAACTAGAGCTCTGAAAGATTTCTTCCTTGAATTAGTTAGCAACCAGGATGCCAGATACACCAAATAAATGGCAGGCATCACAACACTGGAGGCAAAGAAACAGATGCATCCAGAACAAGGCAAAGAAGCAGATGTACTTTCAGAGAGCTGCAAATATTTGCTTAATTACTAATTTATTTATGGACTCCTTGATTTCCTCTAATCCCTTTTGTCAAGAACGTGAAGTGCAGGGTCAGGATAAACAATAAGTTAATGCAATGCTCATCCATGAGGCTACGTTTCAGGACAATTCAGAAACTCAAGGAAATACATATCGCTGGAATCATATTTATAACTATTTTATATACCCTGAAAAAGTTCAGTATGGCAAATATCCTAGATCTTTTCATACGTCAATCCCATTGTCAAATGCTAACTTGCATTTACTTAAGCATTGAACCAAATATTCACTTTCAGGATGAAGAACCTTAAACTGTTTCTTTGCATCAGATCTCCAAGGCAATTCTGAACTTTAAACCTAGGGCTTTCAGGGGTCCTTGGTGTTCTCTGAGCTTGCTTGTTTTCTTGCAGACGTTTCATTACCCTAACTGTTGACCCGGAATTAGGAGACAGCATAAGTAGTATCAATTGTGAATATGTGCAGATGGCCCTGCTGTCTTTGGGCACTTGCAGAGTCATGGATGCAGGGTCATGAAAGGACAGCAAGGAAAACACCCAATGTCCTAACCCACCCGGAAACGTACAATATCTTTCGGGAAACACCCAAAAGGGAACATTTTTAGCTACTTCTGCTTTCTCCCTTCTTATCTACAGTGCACCAAACTTATTGGGTGAAATCTTTATCTTATGTGTGTCAGCTTTGCTGGGTGGATTGCTTATTTCAGGGGTGTCAAACTCAATTTCACTGAGGGCCACATCAGCATTGTGATTGACCTCGGGGGGGTGGGGGTGTGTGGCCACGGTGGGTGCAGCCTACTGGTGGGCATGGATGGAATGGGTGTGGCCAGCTCTACATCGTTCACGTCAAGGGTGCCTGTGGGGGCCTGGGCAGGAGTGGGACAGATCTGAGGGTCTCTGGCAGAAGGGAGTGGGACCAGGGCAAGTGCCAAGGCATGGTCCACTGGAGGAGCCTCACTGTTCCTCTCAGGCCATGCGGGGGGGGCTGCTGGATGGTGGCAGGACTTTCCTCAGACCCTCCCTCTCCCTCCTTCCTTCCCTCCTTCCTTCCTTCCTTCCTTCCTTCCTTCCTTCCTTCCTTCCTTCCTTCCTTCCTAAGAACAGAGTGGTGGAAAAATATTTGAGGTGAGGGAGGGAGAAAAACAGGCAAGAAACGCAGCTGGGGAGGTGTCACCCTTTGTGAGGAATGAAGAAATGCACCATCACCTGGAAGTAGCCAGCACATGGCCCTCGCCTACTTCACATATCCGGCTTGGTGGGCTCTGGGGGACAGGATGCCATGAGCAGCATGAGAGTCAACATTATCTGTGCAATGCCACCCAGCCCTCAGCCTGCCCAGTTTCGGCAGGCAGCAGGGCGCTCTCCTCACAGCGCTGAGAGGTTGAGCCGGGCGGTGCGAAGCTCACCAGCTTTGCACCTTGCTGCCTGCTGAAACTGGGCAGGATGGGGGTTAGGCAGCATTGCACTTCTCATCAGATTCACGCCCTGGCTCAACTCTCGGCGTTGTGAGGAGAGCTGCCTGTTGAAACCAGGCAGGCTGGGAGCTGGGCGGCCTCGCATTTCTTTTTGGATTTGCGCTGCCCCACTTAGCCTCTCGGCACTGTGAGGAGAGTGCCCTACTGCCTGCCGAAACCCCTCCTCTAGAGCCCATCAAGCCGGATATGTGAAGTAGGCGAGGGCCATTTGCTGGCTACTTCCAGGCGATGGTGCATTTTTTCATTCCTCACAAAGAGTGACACCTCCCCAGCATGCATCCAGGGAGTGTGGCCAACGCGGCCACTCCAGATGGCCTTCTGGAGCTAAGACTGAATGTGTTTCAGCATAGATGGCCACCACAAAATTGTACATTGACTCCCAGCTGGCCTGGGCCAGGGCCAAGGCAGAGGGGGCCGTTCCCTCACTGTTTCCAGGATGGCTTCGTGGGCCACATGAAACCACATCGTGGGCCGCATCCGGCCCCCGGGCCTTGTGTTTGACATGTCTGGCTTATGTGATCAGAAAGAATAAATACAAGGATTTCTTGTCATTCGGGGCTTCTCTCTTTTAGAGGAGCCCATCTTTGTTCAGCTAAATAAAAATGTAAAGCTTAAAGGCAACTTCTGGTTTCCTGTATTTTTTATCAAACAAAACCTCAGAACCTGCACAGCACAACACTGGAGGCAAAGAAACAGATGCATCCAGAACAAGGCAAAGAAGCAGATGTACTTTCAGAGAGCTGCAAATATTTGCTTAATTACTAATTTATTTATGGACTCCTTGATTTCCTCTTATCCCTTTTGTCAACATTGTAAGGTGCAGGGCCAGGATAAACAATAAGTTAATGCAATGCTCATCCATGAGGCTACATTTCAGGACAATTCAGAAACTCAAGGAAATAAATATCGCTGGAATCATATTTATAACTATTTTATATACCCTGAAAAAGTTCAGTATGGCAAATATCCTAGATCTTTTCATACGTCAATCCTATTGTCAAATGCTAACTTGCATTTACTTAAGCATTGAACCAAAGATTCACTTTCAGGATGAAGAACCTTAAACTGTTTCTTTACATCAGATCTCCAAGGCAGTTCTGAACTTTAAACTTAGAGCTTTCAGGAGTCTTTGGTGTTCTCTGAGCCTGCTTGTTTTCTTGCAGATGTTTCATTACCCTAACTAGGTAACATCATCAGTGCTAGTAGGGAGTGCTGTTTGCTGTCAGTTTATATTTAGTTTATATGTCTGTTTGTGTGGGTGGGGGCAGTCTTAGGGATTCTTTGGTTGGGCTGTTTACTAATGGCTCTTCGGCAGTTTCTTGATTGGGGTATTGTTTACTTAATTATTGGTCTGAAGGTGACCTTGGACTTAATCCATGCTGATCTGAGTGCTGATTACTGGTGGGAAGGTGCTGGAGTCTTTTTCTCTTTTGGGCTGGTTGATTGTTCAAAAGTCTATAAGTTTGGGGTACCAAGTAATGTGAAAAGAATAATGAAGAAACATGCAGATAGTTCTTTGGATAGCTGAACATAGTAATAAAAACTCCAAGAACAACATTTTATCCCACAGATGAAGATTTTAATGCTTAATAAAGAGAAGGCACTTTTTGGAGAAACCAATATGATATTAAATAATTATGTCAGTAGGCAAGATTGTTTGTTGAGTTGGCCTCTGTTGCAACAAATTGAAGCCTCAAATCTGGTCAAAATTGCAGACCAAGGAGTTTTTATTTTACCCTCTGGAAAAGATTTTTCTATGCTAAGCATAATCAAGGATTAAAGTGAAATATATATATATAAGAAGCTGTACAAAAAAGAATGGACAAAAATGGACTGAACCAGAGACCCAGCTGAAAAGAATCCTTTGAGCAGATCTGCACATGTTCCTTCAGAGCAGTGAAATTAAACCTCACCAAAAAAATGATAAGCACTCAGCAATATGAAGCAAGGGGTATTAAAAAGTCAAAATTAATTCTTTATGGCAGGGGTCCCCAACCCCCGGTCCATTAACCGGTATCTGGCCACAGCTTGCCAGCAACCAGTCCGCACGAACAAGCAAAGATCCATCCATGGGATGCAGGCAGCACAAAAAACCACGCCCTCTCCTGTCCACGGAAAAACCTCTCTCCATGTAACAGATCCCTGAGGCCCAAAAGGTTGGGGACCTCTGCTTTATGGAGCACATACAGTATGTGTTCACAGACACCACCCATGGAACAGATAGTTCAGCACTTTTCCTGCAAAAGGACAAAATGGACATAATGTTTCAGTGCATAAAACTCATTATAGCACATGGAGTAGTCTGCATGTAGATTGAAATATCATCCCAGAAGTGGCTGAGCCATGCTAAAAAGAATCATAGAGTAGGAAAAAGAAGTAACCAAATATAGAGGACTCTTCAATCCTTTCTACGAGATTGAACTGGCTTCATTTTTATCTAAATTTGCATTTTTATGTCTTGGTTCAGCTGCAATCTCTTTACACTCTGAATACCCATCTACCTATTCATCATAGCAGTTCACTTCTTTAGCCCCAAAGGGAAAGGTTTTATTGAAAGCATATTGGGTAGTTGGGGAATACTTGTCCCTCCAAATGGTAGGGTGACCAGGAGTCAACACTGACTCAAAGGCACACACTCCAAAAAGAAGTAATACTAGTGAAGTATAAGGGTTATTCTAAAAATGATAGCAATAGCACAAAAATAGTTGTATTAAAATAGCATAGAGGATGGAGATAAAAGGAAGCACTCCCATATACTTTTGCAAGTTTTACATGTCACTTGTACAAAGGTAATTTAGACAGTTGATTTTAGACAAGGTTAGACAATTGGGAATTGTTTCTCGGCCATTTTTTCATATTGGTCCCCTTATCTTTTTGTTTAACTACAAGTACTGTGACAATCTGGCTCTTGACTCTTTTATATAATGGTGCAATTCTCAAAAACAGCTCCCCCCCCCAAAAAAAGTGCAGTGGAATATACCTTTCAGGATTATCAATGTTTCTACTCCAGCAGTTAATGGAGAAGTCAAACACAAGGGTGGAAAATAACCTGGAGACAATGGCAAGCATCAGAACGAAGATTCAAGCAGGGAATCCACCAGATGTATTTAGAATGTTGTTGTTGTTGTTTGTCCATCGATTTTGATGAAGACCTTGACATCTTATGAAAGTCAAGATGTCAAGACTTGCACGTGGATTGGATTAAAGTGAGGGAGAGGTGCGCATAGTCAGCCTCACTCTCTCTTCCCAGATTCCATCTTGTTCCAATGGCAGGACAAAAGTCGAGACAGTTGGAGATGGGCTGGGTGCAGTGGTTGACCAGGGCATCTTTCATGTCTTGCCGTGCTCTCAGCGTACCACGTCACTTTCAGAAACTGCCTTCATGATCGTTGGTCCTATTTTAATAGGTCTCATCCGCTCAATCCACCAGAGTCTGTCTTCACATGCTTGGGATAGACAAATCCCTTGCTCACCGAATGTCGAAGACACAACGGCTACTCTCAACCTGGTTTGGCCAGCCTGTCGAAGCTGTTGCCCGGGGTGTGGCCGCTGCGCATGTTACAGCTACTAGGAGCCACAGGTGAGAGCTGAGTGTCAGGTGGGGACCAAAGGTATACGAGCTGCCCTAAAAAAAGGGCACGACATGCCCTCCACCAGAGGTGCTACCCCTCCCTGAACACCCCATACGCCCCTGTATTTAGAATAATGAAAACAGCAATATATTTTACAGTCAGCCTGAAAATGGGCTGCAGTGCAGACACTGCACGGAGCGGCAGGGCCGGGCGAGGCGAACTGGCGACATGCAGAACCTGCCTGGGCCTGTGCAGAGGCAGCAGTGAGCACATGTATCTGGCGTCCTGATGAAAGGGAACCACTCAGAATGCACCAGTTCATCTCACCCAGCCCAGCCGCTCCTTGCAGTGAGGAGAACACGCTGCTGCCTGCCAAAACCAGGCTGGGGTCTTGGCAGCATAACACAGGTAACGTGGACTCTCATGCCGCTCATGGTGTCCCCTCCCCCAGAGTCCACAGGTGTGTGAAGGGCAATTTGCAGATCTCTTTTTTCCAAGCACTTTCTCCTTCACTCATTCACACTTCTCCCCCATTTCCTCCAAGCTCTTTCTGCTTCATTCATTCACACTTCTCTTGCCATTTCTCCAAAGTCCAAACTTCCGCTGCTTCCCTCAGTTGCCCTGATCACCTTCCCAAAGTCCAAACTCCCGCTGCTTCCCTTGCTCGCCTTCCCAAAGTCCAAACACATTCGTACTACTTTCCTCGCTCACCCTTGTCTCCTTCCCAAAGTCCAAACACGCACATACCACTTTCCTCGCTCGCCCTGCTCACCATTTCTCCAAAGTCCAAACTCATGTTGCTTCACTAGCTTGCTCGCACCGCTCGCTCATTGTCCTGACTGCACCGTTATTTCCAAAGGCCTCTCTCTCTCTCTCTCTCTCTCTCTCTCTCTCTCTCTCTCTCTCTCTCTCTCTCTCTCTCTCTCC
>NW_015388797.1:87178-92773 GCF_001527695.2 Protobothrops mucrosquamatus
GTTTTTCTTGCCTAAATGTAGAACCTTACTTTTTTCACCATTGAATTTCATTTTGTTAGATAGCGCCCAGTGTTCAAGTCTGTCCAGATCCTCCTGTATCCTAAGCCTGTCTTCTGGAGTGTTGGCTATTCCTGCCAGCTTGGTGTCGTCTGCAAATTTGATGAGTTCCCCATCTATCCCCTCGTCCAGATCGTTGATGCTTTTATGGGAAGGGAAGATTTATGCTTTATAAATGCCTCTTCAGCTGTTCAAAACAGACCTTTATATCCAAGTGGGGTCAATCCTTCTTTGGAGTTGTCTTTCTCCAAGTGGCCTTATTCTCCTAGTCAGGATCATTTCTCTCTAGATTCATCTTGCAATTTTAGGTTAATCTTAGAAAGTTTTATCATTTGCTATGGACAATCAATATACTGAGTAAAACTAAACAGTAATCCTTTGGGCAAGAATGCCATGACACAAAGGTAATGCAGACTATGCATATTCCTTCCTTGATAGATTAAAATCCCAAATCCTGCCCTAAACCCCTACAAGTCAAATAATATTATCTGCTCCCGAGCTCTCCAAGTCCCATTATTCTCTGTCAGCCTTATGAGGCAGACCAGACAGGAAACACGACCTAATTCTACTTTATTGTAAGAATACAATAAGAGAATCATGCAAGTCAGAAAGTTTTTCCTCTTCCTCCATTCTGTTCCTTTTAACCTGAAAACTAGGGAGGACTTCTGACCTCTTGTTCCAGACTCATTAACCTGCTGCAGGTTAAGCTGCCTTTTATACGATTGCTTCTTTGCTTGTATCCAGTTCCCTATGTCCCCAGGTCATTCTTCATACTATTACATTTTCCATTTCCCTTTCAGAATAGAATCCCCTAGATTGTAGAAGGTGAATGTACAACCTATGATGGTAAATAATGACCGATTCTTACTTTATAATTACCTCTTTAGATATTATAATAATAATAAAGTTGGAAGGGACCTTGGAGGTCATCTAGTCCAACCCCCTGCTCAGGCAGGAAACCCTATACCATTTCAGACAAATGGCTGTCCAGTCTTTTCTTAAAAACTTCCAGTGTTGGAGCATTCACCGCCTCTAGAGGCAGGTTGTTCCACTGGTTAATTGTTCTAACTGTCAGGAAGTTTCTCCTTAATTCTACGTTGCTTATTTTATTTTATTTTATTTTATTTTATATTTTATTTTATTTTATTTTATTTTATTATTTTATTTTATTTTATTTTATTTTATTTTATTTTATTTTATTTTATTTTATTTTATTTTATTTTATTTTATTTTATTTTATTTTATTATTTTATTTTATTTTATATTATTATTTATTTTATTTTACTTTTTTATTTTTAAAAAAAGCCTTTATCCATCTTAGAGAATTCATTCATGGATTACTATTGTTCATTGCACAGTCAGACAGATGTTCAAACCGGATTTGGCATTTTTATCCACCTATTGAATCATTCCCAAGGACTTGGGATAGGCAGATGTGGATGTTTGATGATGTTTAAAGGTATTGTTGCAGGATGTAAGATGTTTTAAGTAAAGCTGTATTTTGCAATTGACTGATGGTGAATTTGTCAAGGCTGGTGGTTTCCAAATGATGCTCAAGATGTTTTGGGATTATGCCCAAGGCACCTGTGACTATAGGTACTTCGTGTGTTTTTAGTATTTTGTGAAAAAATGCTCAAATATTTCACAGTAGTGGTCCCTAGTTTTCACCAGACTCTTAAAGGGATGCTGACACACAAAAAATGTTAAGAACTCCTGGCCTTAATGTAATAGGTTTGGAGGCATCTGATTCAACTAGAGCAGGGGTAGGCAACCTCGGCTCTTTTATGACTCATGGACGTCAACTCCCAGAATTCCTGAGTCAGCTATGCTATGCTGACTCAGGAATTCTGGGAGTTGACGTCCATGAGTCATAAAAGAGCCGAGGTTGCCTACCCCTGAACTAGAGGATTCAAATAGAATTGAGGCTTCAACTTGTAGATTAAATTGAGCTGCGTTTAGATCAAATTTCAAAGCCAATGTTTTTTACTTTTAATTTGGGGAACAAAAGTATTTTGGGGAAAAATCTATGGATCTTTTTGCTGCTTTTAAATTTCATTTTACTACTGCTTTAAGTAACAGTAGTTACACCATTCACTCATAATGCCTCTTGGGCAAATACTTCCATGTGATACATTTTTAGGGAAATTGATGCTGTTTAGTTAGCAGCTCTGTGTATAGTTAAAGGCATAGAGATGGATGAGGTGGGAGATGACTTTCTCCATGTAATGCTCATGGAATCCCTTCATTTCCTCAGTTAAAGCAATATTTATGAAATAAAACTGCAGACAGTAAAATCTTATGCAACATTTATTTATTTGGCTTGCACAGCAGTTGGTGGGGTATACATTGCGAGCTTAAATGGTGCGTTTGATGGTGCTTGCTTTTTTATTTCCTTTTAGTTTAAGAAAAATTGCAAGACTATTCAACAAATGCAGAAGAAGAAAACAATAGCCACAAATCTGCACAAAAACATAAGGACTGGGGGGGATCCATATTCAATGGAAATGCTAGGGCTATCCTAAAGAGCCTTTTAAGTGAGCTGCTTCATATCTCAGCTCAGATCTGGCTCTCATCAAAGTGCACAGGTTTTCCACCTGCACAACGCACAACAATCAATCTTGATGAAGTGTTCTCACTATATCTGCAAGGCGGACGGTTGGAGCCCCCTCTGTTCTTGCAGGTGGTGACCGAAAATCGGTTACGGCTACGCCGAAGCCCATTACCATAAGGCTGACCTCCGGAACCACACACTTTAATGATGTTTTTCTTGGTGCCATGAATGAAGGAATTTTTATCCTTGCAGTTTGGCTTGGTCATCTTCCGTCTTTGCATCATGCTGTCACAGTAGCGGTTTCCAACGTTGCTCTTTGGATTATCATAGTGCTGTCTCAAGAAGATCTTATAATCAGGAGCATAGGCACCTGGTAACAGCACCACAGCCAGAACTACGAAGAGGACCAATTCAAAACCTTTAAAAGGCATTCTCATGTTGGCAGTTCAAAAGGGACACCTGAAAAAAGTAGAGAAGATAGTTCAATGCTTTGGTGGACTATCAGAGGCAATACTGTGTTTGGAAAAAATGGAAAGTAAAATGAAGTTGTCCTCTTTGGTATCTTTTGTGCAAATATTTTAGGAGTCAATTTCATGAATTCTCACATTAAAATTATATGCAGCTGTCAACGTTTAATAAGATGTGATCACTTTTTTGAAGCTTCTCATCAGTGATAATTTCCAGAATGGAGAATTTTTGATAGTTGTTGAGCTTTGCTACTCGCTGGTTGACACTTCATTACTCAACAGGATGACATAGTTGAGTCGTGAAAAATTGGCCAGCAAACAACCAAGTTCAAAAACCATCAAGGCCTGCGCAGTTCAACCCCAAACTACAGATATTCTCTTTGATTGGAATATCCAGACTTTATTTACTATTAAGCTTCATATTAATTAATTAATTAATCAATTAATTAATATAATTCATATATTAAACATAAAGCTATGTTTACTGTGCATGGTTCACAACCACTTAAGCCAATGTGGCCTAGAAATAACATGGTAGAGTAGGACTGGGGATACTGAGCTTCAAGCTTTTGTAGCCCAACTTACCTCTGAGGGTTATTGTGCTGAAATCTCTCTCTCTCTCTCTCTCTCTCTCTCTCTCTCTCTCTCTCTCTCTCTCTCTCTCTCTCTCTCTCTCTCTCTCTCTCTCTCTCTCTCTCTCTCTCTCTCTCTCTCATCTATCATCTATCATCTATCTATCTATCTATCTATCATCTATCATCTATCATCTATCATGTATCTATCTATCTATCTATCTATCTATCTATCTATCTATCTATCTATCTATCTATCTATCTATCTATCTATCTATCTATCTACTGGAAGAAAGCAATTGCAAACCAATTCTCTATTGCTTCTCATAAAACCACATGAATATGTCTGTATAATTAATAGAATTCAGGCTCATGTTGAAGGGAAATTTACTTTTATCCTCTAAAAAGAGACATGGGAACTAAAAACATACATTTTACTTGGTTAGTAGAGAATGCAGGTTAAAAATAACTAAGGGACTAGAACAGTTTTCCTATGAGGAATGTCTAAACATTTTGAGGCTTTTTAGCTAAGAATGAAAGTAAGCAGAAATATACTGTCACAGACACAATTATGCAATGCCTGGTAAGTTGTTGAAAAACAGTTTGTCATTGCCTTCATCAATTTTTTTTTCAAGTTCCCTGTTGAGCCAACAGGCAGTTCATTTTCTGGCAGTTTCCTTTCCAAGTATTAAACAGACTAAATTGGTTTAGTTGCATGAAAATGTTTGGGTATCTCTGTGCTTGTGTGATGTTTGTAGGTGTGGGTGTATCCATACATCCACACACATAGACAAACAGATATATATCTATTTGTATGTACAGACAGAGAGACTTACATTTTTCCTGTATTTATCACTTCCTATAGGTGATACAGAACAGAAATGAAATTTCTAACCTGCTATAAGACAAGATAGAACTTCTATCACAGTGCATGCAAGAAAACAGAATCCTAAAGGAAGAACACCTTCAGTTGTCCAAAAGGACAGCAAGTTAAACAGAAAATCCCATCCTCAGATCAAGGTACTGAAACAATTTGCTTTGATCAATATCCAGTAATGAATAAAAATGTCTTTAGAAGCTCAAATGAGAAGATGATGACTTGAAGTATTACAGACACAACATGCCAAGGAAAAATTATTAGAGAGATATGTATTTGGTAAGGTTGAACGAAGACACCGAGCAGTAAAGCTGGCAGTACAGCTAATTGTTATATAACAACAACCATGGATGCCACTTTAACAACACTCAGCAGCAGTTTGACTGAAGGAAGAGCACAATTCTAGACAAATATCCAGTCAACATACTGTAGCCATGTGGCAGCCAACAATGATAATACAGAATAGGAATATTATACTGTATAATATTATTGGCTTAAAATATCTTATTTTTAGACAGAAAGACTCAGTCTTATATAAGTGAGATGTTATAAACCAAAATTATTGCTCAGATATCCAATTTTTCAATCTTTATCCATTCAGAGAACACTTTAATTTTGATTTCTTACTTATTTACTCTTTATTTCTGTGTTTACTGTCATAAATATAATTTCAGTATTTCCTGTTGGAAATCACTATTTTTTTTCATCCTTTCTCAGAACATTTGCTTTCCCTTTTTTAACTTTCTTGGTGGGGATACCATAATGCCCTTTTAAATATAGATAGATATAGATGATATAGATATAGATGATATCATAGATGATATAGATGATATTATAGATGATATAGATATAGATGATATTATAGATGACATAGATATATAGATGATATAGATGATATAGATGTAGATATAGATATAGATATAGATGATATAGATGATATAGATATTGATATAGATGATATAGATGATATAAATGTTATATAGATATCAATGATATAGATGATATAGCTATAGATATATAGATATAGATGATATAGATGATATAGAGATAGATAGAGATAGAGATAGAGAG
>NW_015388797.1:93985-97223 GCF_001527695.2 Protobothrops mucrosquamatus
CCGCCGCTCGAGACGCTGACTCGAGTATAAGCCGAGGGGGGCATTTTTCAGCCCCAAAAATGGGCTGAAAAACTCGGCTTATACTCGAGTATATACGGTAATTTAATTTTAGTTTCCTCAGAACATAAACAAGCTATTCTTGGGGAGCATTTAAAAGATAAAGACATCTCCAACTTACCCAATCTCAGTCTGGTCTTGAGTGATAGGGACTTCCTATTCTATTCCAGAAATACCTTCTGTCTTTCAAGTGCCTTCAGAATTAATATAAAAAGCTGCAATGGGAGGCTTTAAATAGGATTAAAGAGGAAGAAGGTGTAACTGTCTACTAAATATGGTATATTCACATATCTGGTGAAATTGGTGTGGTTAGGTTTCAACGGCAAATGTCCTAAGAGCTCTGTGGTCCCAAAGCCACAGTGAAGAAATTATGTGGTGGACTGAACTAGGCAAACTTAATATGAGGAAAGATCTGGAGGGGCTACAAAGGCATCACACCGATGTTAAGAGTGTCTGAATGTGGGATGATTTTTGTTGTTTTATTAAATAGGGTTTGGGAGAAAGAGAGACATGGGAGAGACATGAGAGAAAAGGAAAGGAATGGAAAAAAAATTGAGTGAAAATAGAATGCAGGTAGGGAAAGTATTGATCATGTATGAAAAATGTTCAAGGCTAGATTAACGTCCCTTCATCTACTACATCTTGGCTGTGAAGTCACTATTCCTCTCTGAACATAGCTTGTTGTTTAACAAAGTTTACCAAAGCAATTTTAATCCTGGAAGCCATCCTCATTTGCTACAAGATAAGTGGCAAATGATAGATAGATGATAGATAGATAAATAGAGAGAGAGAGAGATTAGATAGATAGATAGATAGATAGATAGATAGATAGATAGATAGATAGATAAACAGATATAGATAGATAGATAGATAGATAGACAGACAGACAGACAGACAGACAGACAGACAGACAGATTGATTTGATAGATGATAGATAAATAAAGAGAGAGAGAGATTAGATAGATAGATAGATAGATAGATAGATAGATAGATAGATAGATAGATAGATAGATAGATAGATAGATAGATAGATAGATAGATAGATAGAGACAGACAGACAGACAGACAGACAGACAGACAGACAGACAGACAGACAGACAGACAGGCAGATTGATTTGATTTCAGAGGTTTAGAGCAGTTGTGTCCAAGTGTCACTGACATCTGTAAAAGGTTGAAACATGATAGTCTAGACCAGGGGTAGTCAACCTTGGCTCTTTTATGACTCGTGGACTTCAACACCCAGAATTCCTGAGCCAGCATGGCTGGCTCAGGAATTCTGGGAGTTGAAGTCCACGAGTCATAAAAGAGCCAAGGTTGACTACTCCTGATCTAGAAGCTTGAGTATCAGCCTGACTAGGAAACATTATCAGATAATCTAATTCTACTTTATTGTAAGGCTACATTAACAGAATCTTGTAGTACTTTTTTCCTCCCATCCCCTTTACAGTCCAAGAAACTAGTGAAGTTCTCTTCTGAGTCTTCTGAGACTCTTGCCTGACCCACATTTCTGCTGTGGGCTAATCTGTCACTTATCTGACTATTCCCTTGGCTGTCTCTTGTTGCCCAGCCTTGCAAGGCCATTCATGGAACATCCAAATTTTTACCTTTGTTCCGCACGGAATGACTGCAGGAATGGAAAGAATGAATGCTGTATGACACATATCAGAAGCTAGAACGAGTAGAAACGGAATATGAGGAAAGAGGCTGCTTGAAATAAAGAGGAATGAATTATGTTACAAAATGTCATAAAAGTTTGTGGAATTATACTCAAGGGAATTAGAAGGCCTCCTAATACTTTTTTTTTTTTGAATGAGGAAATTAATCATCCTTCTTCAACAGCTTCCTGACCATATCCCAATACTTCAACCAGAGGTGTTGATCTTTGTTTTCCAAGAATTTCTGGGAGATTGATTATGGAACATTAATGGGAATTCAGAAAAAAAAGGATGCTTGTTTCTCTTTGGGGTGAGGAATTTGAGATCCTCCCCTAGTTTTCTTTTATCAAGTTTTGATGGCCTCATCAGAAATGATGATGTCTCAATTCTTCTACTTCTCTAGCTTTGATCATTGACCATTCCCATCTGTTTCTGAAGGATGGTAAAGAAACAGTTTTGAAATCCGCTTTTACTATGGGAAGTTCCTGGAGGGAGGAGGAGGAGGAGGAGGAGGAGGAGGAGGAGTAAAAAGACAGTGAACAACTTTTTATATTGAGTTGAATTTTAGATCTTTCTCTTTCAGAACAGTGAACATTTGGCTGTAGGTTGTCCTCATTTACCTACTGCAATTGAGACCAGAAACTCCATTTCTAAGCAGATTGGTCATAAAGTGAATCATCATGTGACTGCACCCAACTTACCGTGTCAGTTCCTGCTATGGCCATTAAGTGAGTCACACAGGCTGTTTAGAACATCACGTGACTACTACTTGCAACTTCTTGCCAGCTTCTCCATTGACTTCGCTTGGTAGAAGTGGGCTGTGAAAGTTGCAAATGGCAGTCACGCAGGACACTGTGACCATTGTAAATGCATACCAGTTACTAAGTACCAAAATTGTGATCATGTGACTGCAGGAATGCTGCGATGGCTGCAAGTTTGAGAACCAGTTGTAAGTGTTCACGTGAATAGTGAATATGAATAAGTTCACCAGGAACCAGTGAACATATTCCATTATTCCATCAATTGTTGCACTTATGCTTCAGACTCTTAAACAGCTCTCTCCAAAGTCAACAGCCATCTCTGCCTTTGAAGGATGGTTGAATGGTTAAACATTTGAGTGTTGAGCCTAATGCATCATTGAAAATTTCTAATGTATTGAAATCATTATCATCATACAAATTCTGGTCACATAACACTTTTCTGCTGTTATATTGCTTTCTTCATCTGTTGGTTCCTGGGTGATTCAACATAGTCAGAAACCAAACTGTCTAACACTCAATCATTGATGGTGGTTGATGACATTGTTTCTTTTTGGTTACTAAATTCTGCTGGGAAGGAAATGCAAATGGTCAATTTATGAAGACTAAGAGGCCATGTGCATTAATGGACTTGCTAACAATAAGATGTAATTTTATAAGAATACCTTTTAAATTATTTTTTTTAAAGAATGAAATAATGATTAAAAGAACTCTATCATTTTGAGATGGTGAAATTGGTTTGGATGAGGAGGAGGAGGAGGAGGAGGA
>NW_015388797.1:97263-101724 GCF_001527695.2 Protobothrops mucrosquamatus
AGAAGAAGAAGAAGAAGAAGAAGAAGAAGAAGAAGAAGAAGAAGAAGAAGAAGAAGAAGAAGAAGAAGAAGAAGAAGAAGAAGAAGAAGAAGAAGAAGAAGAAGAAGAAGAAGAAGAAGAAGAAGAAGAAGAAGAAGAAGAAGAAGAAGAAGAAGAAGAAGAAGAAGAAGAAGAAGAAGAAGAAGATTCTCTTATTACATGTGGGAAAACTAAGGGTGACACCCATAATTTATATTATTTTCCTTTCCATTGGAGTCTATCAATGCCTTGAAGACTATCTATGTTTTAGAACTTGAAGGGTTTGTTTGTACTATTGTGATTTATTGTTATTCCTGGGTCATTTCTGTTTGTTTTATTTATTATATATTATACTCTTTCCTGTGTAGGCTTTCAAAAAACAATTTATCCTGTTTTTCCATTCCTTGAATATTTTATAATATATTGTAACTGATTGTACACAGTCCAAAGGGCCAGTATAAATGTACAGCCAATAAGCAAGCAAATAAGTCGTAAGCCTCCCTATAAAGGATAAATAAAACCAGGATAAAGCCGAACAATATCAAGGATCAGTTGTTTCTTGAATATAGAAAGTCAGCAACTTCTCCCTTGCTGACTTTCCCTGCCCTTGCCAATTTATATGCTTATATTCAACTTTTATGTGACCACACTATAACCACCATTTCCTTCTTCTCTGCAGTTTGACAGACATCAGGTTCCCCTGTTTTTAGAGAAGCACATTTTCATCAGTTAAACTGTCCCAAAAGCTTGAAAGAAATGGTATTTCCCAAGTTCTCTATGTGTTCTTGTGAAAGATCTTATGAGGTACCAAGGCCTTTCATCCTTGCTTTCTCTTTGGACTGTGTACAATCAGATTTTGAGAGTGAGACACAATAACAGAACAATAGAATTGGAAGGGCTCTTGGAGGTCTTCTAGTCAAACTCCCTGCTATACTATTTCAGACAAATGATTGTCCAATCTCTTCTTTAAAACTTCCGGTGATGGAGCACCCACAAATTCTGAAGGCAGGTCATTCCACTGATTAATTGTTGTATCAGAAAATTTATTTCTGAGGAAGGAAGGAAGGAAGGAAGGAAGGAAGGAAGGAAGGAAGGAAGGAAGGAAGGAAGGAAGGAAGGAAGGAAGGAAGGAAAAGTTTACAAACGTACTTTTTACATCATGTTTAAATAGGAAAAAATATATTGGGCAGGTTAAAGATGATTCATGGACAAAACTTTAGGAAAATTTACCAGAACCTTATTATTATTCCATATATGAGATTGGAAAGATGAGGCTGAGGAAAGGAATGTGCAAAGCATTTTTAAGTTCACAGCTAAGATGCAGTTTAAATTCAGGTGTTTATATTACCACAGGGTACAATTGGAACATCCTATCTGTCCCCAAAACTCCTGGGATAGGTTGGGATGGAGTGAAGTGAAGAGACCTAATAGGAATAAGAAATATTCTATTGATCTTACTATTTCGTGAGATTAGAACATTCATTCTTCAACTGTTTACATTGTGTGAGAAAAGCCAATTGAATAGAATAGAATAACAAAGTTAGAAGGGATCTTTCAGGTCATCTAGTCCAACCCCCTGCCCAAGCAAGAAACCCTACACTATTTCTGACAGATTATTATTATTATTATTATTATTATTATTATTATTATTATTATTATTATTATTATTATTATTATTATTATTATTATTATTATTATTATTGATCATCGCACAGTCAACCAGATGTTCAGACTGGATTTGGCATTTTTGCCTACCTATTGAGTTCTTCCCAAGGACCTGGGATAGGCAGATGTGATTGTTTGATGGTATTATAGATATCGTCGCAGGATGGAAGCAGTTCCTAGTAAGGCCACCTTTTGCAATTGACTAATGGCGAATTTGTCAATGCCAATGGTGTTCAAGTGGTGCTCCAGTTGTTTTGGGATTGTACCCAAGGCGCCTATTACTATTGGTACTACCCTTGCTTGCTTTTGCCATAGACTTTCTATTTCTATTTGTAGGTCTTTGTATTTTGTTATCTTCTCCAGTTCTTTCTCCTCTATTCTGCTGTCTCCAGGCACTGCCACATCCACTATCCAGAATTTTTTGTCTTTCTTATCAACAATTGTTAAGTCTAGGATGTTATGTTGCAGATGCTTGTCTGTTTGAATTCTGAAGTCCCAGAGCAGTTTAATTTTATCATTTTCTATGACTTTCTCTAAATAATAATAATAATAATAATAATAATAATAATAATAATAATAATAATAATAATAATAATAATAATAATAATAATAAAGTTGGAAGGAACCTTGGAGGTCATCTAGTCCAACCTCCTGCTCAGGCAGGAAACCCTATATCATTTCAGACAAATGGCCATCCAGTCTCTTCTTAAAAATGTCCAGTGTTGGAGCATTCACCATTTTCCTGCTGAAAAAAGAGTAGGAAATTATCATATTTCTTCTTAAGCTGATGCTGCTTTTCATTTAAGCAACCAGTATCTAGCTGCCAATCCATCAAATAATAATAATAATAATTCCTGTGTGAGCAGGGGTTTGGTCACTAGATAGAAGGAGAGGGGGCTTCCCACACTTCATAATAAGAAATGTGAGTCTGTTGTTGTTAAGAGAATCAATTGACAATTGCAAACTCCCCTGGTCTCTACTCTTAATACTTTTTCTCCTGTTAATAATAATAATAATAATAATAATAATAATAATAATAATAATAATAATAATAATAATAATAATAATAATAATAATAATAATAATAATAATAATAATAAAGTTGGAAGAGACCTTGGAGGTCATCGAGTCCAACCCCCTGCTCAGGCAGGAACCCTACACCATTTCAGACAGATGGCTGTCCAGTCTCTTCTTAAAAACTTCCAGTGTTGGAGCATTCACCGCTTCTGGAGGCAGGTTTTTCCATTGGTTAATTGTTCTAACTGTCAGGAAGTTTCTCCTTAGTTCTAAGTTGCTTCTCTCCTTGATCAGTTTCCATCCATTGCTTCTCGTCCTGTCTTCAGGCGCCTTGGAGAATAGCTTGACTCCCTCTTCTTTGTGGCAGCCCCTGAGATATTGGAACACTGCTATCATGTCCCCCCTCGTCCTTCTCTTCATTAAACTAGACATACCCAATTACAGCAAGCGTTCCTTATATGTTTTAGCCTCCAGTCCCCTAATCATCTTTGTTGCTCTTCTCTGTACTCTTTCTAGAGTCTCAACATCTTTTTTACATCGTGGTGACCAAAACTGAATGCAGCATTCCAAGTGTGGCCTTACCAAGGCATTGTAAAGTGGTATTAATACTTCACATGATCTTGATTCTATCCCTCTGTTAATGCAGCCTAGCACTGAGTTGGCTTTTTTGGCAGCTGCAGCACATGGCTGGCTCATATTTAAATGATTGTCCACTAAGACTCCGAGATCCCTCTCACAGTTACTACTATTGAGCAAGGTACCCCCTATACTATACCTGTACATTTGGTTTTTCTTGCCTAAATGTAGAACCTTACTTTTTTCACCATTGAATTTCATTTTGTTAGATAGTGCCCAGTGTTCAAGTCTGTCCAGGTCCTCCTGTATCTTAAGCCTGTCTTCTGGAGTGTTGGCTATTATCCTGAAGTTTAATATGGGGAGGGAGGAAAGGCATCTATGATTCCATAGCTTGTTTGAAGATGGAAAAGAGGAAGGGGGGGGGAGGAGTACAGGAAGGAAGGAAGGAAGAGATGATGTTAAACAGCAGATAGCAATAGCACTTAGACTTATTTATTACCCCCCAGTGCTTTACAACACTCTCTATGCAGTTGAGATGCTAAATATTTCTTAATATTGCACTTTGGCTTCCACATTGGAAATATCCACCACCACATTTACAAATGTGAATTTCCTTAATAAACATCTCCGCCTAGTGGTAATGACACTCATTTACATATCTTCCCTATAATTCAAGCATCTTCATTACAAGGCTGGTATCATCCTATCTTTCAAGGGACCTGAACATCATCACCTCACATTCCTGGAATATAAAAGCAACAGAAATGCAGTACTAAAAGCCCAGCAATAGAGCAGCATATAATAAAGGAAAAATAAGGAGCGTTAAGAAATACAGCTAATAAGCTCAATAGAATTAGTAGAATACTGGCATTGTACAGCACCAAAATGTTTGGAGAAATGAGGAAGTCTCTCACTGGAAGAATTTATAAATTGATTAAGATTTTGTACTTAATATAGGTGCCCAGGATGAATATGGAGGCTACAATTGAAGTGGACCTTTATCAAGGGATCCCCTGCTTTGTATGTCTGAATGCTTGGAGATGGTCTCCAGGTGAAGATTGTTGAGACTTAGTACATACGTTAATGGTACAGTAGCCCTCAATACCAGTGATTTGAGCTGTTCCTAGAAATGGATTGGCAGCCAGTTCCAATGGCAGACCACTGATTTAACATGTTTGCCTTGAC
>NW_015388797.1:102401-104757 GCF_001527695.2 Protobothrops mucrosquamatus
TAATAATAATAATAATAATAATAATAATAATAATAATAATAATAATAATAATAATAATAATAATAATAATAATAATAAAGTTGGAAGGGACCTTGGAGGTCATCTAGTCCAACCCCCTGCTCAGGCAGGAAACCCTATACCATTTTGGACAAATGGCTGTCCAGTCTCTTCTTAAAAACTTCCAGTGTTGGAGTATTCACCGCTTCTGGAGGCAGGTTGTTCCACTGGTTAATTGTTCTAACTGTCAGGAAGTTTCTCCTTAGTTCTACGTTGCTTCCCTCCTTGATTTGGTGGCAGCCCCTGAGATATTGGAACACTGCTATCATGTCTCCCCTCGTCTTTCTCTTTGTTAAACTAGACATACTCAATTCCAACAACCGTTCCTTATATGTTTTAGCCTCCAGTCCCCTAATCATCTCTGTTGCTCTTCTCTGTACTCTTTCTAGAGTCTCAACATCTTTTTTACATCGCGGTGATCAAAACTGGATGCAGTATTCCAAGTGTGGCCTTACCAAGGCCTTGTAAAGTGGTATTAACACTTCACGTGATCTTGATTCTATCCCTCTGTTAATGCAGCCTAGCACTGTGTTGGCTTTTTGGGCAGCTGCAGCACACGGCTGGCTCATATCTAGGTGATTGTCCACTAGGACTCCGAGGTCCCTCTCACAGTTACTACTATTGAGCAAGGTACCCCCTATACTATACCTGTGCATTTGGTTTTTCTTGCCTAAATGTAGAACCTTGCTTTTTTCACCACTGAATTTCATTTTGTTAGATAGTGCCCAGTGTTCAAGTCTGTCCAGATCCTTCTGTATCTTAAGCCTGTCTTCTGGAGTGTTGACTATTCCTGCCAGCTTGGTGTCATTTGCAAATTTGATGAGTTCCCCATCTATCCCCTCGTCCAAATCATTGATGAAGATGTTGAAGAGCACTGGGCTCAGAACAGAGGCCTGGGGCCCCCCACTACACACTTCCCTCCATGTAGATGCAGTACCATTGAGGACCGCACACTGAGTACAGCCGGTCAGCCAGCTACGGATCCATCTGGTCATGATGCTGTGTAACCGGCATTTTTCTATCTTCTCAAGTAGTAGGTTGTGATCCCATCGATTCTTGCTTACAGGCAAATGATATTTCTTGCAGATCTTCCAATGCACAATTGTTGCTACTTTGTCATGCCGCTGCTTGTAGTCAGTCTGTGCAATCTTCTTGCAGCAGCTTACCAGGTGGTCCACTGTTTCTTCAGCGTCTTTGCATAGGTGGCACTTACTGTCTATTGCTGTTTTCTCAATTTTGACTTTATATGCATTTGTCCTTAAGGCTTGGTCTTGTGCAGCCAGAATTAGTCCCTCGGTCTCTTTCTTCAATTTTCCTGCTTTTAGCCATTGCCAGGTCTTGTTATTATTTGCTTTCCCAGCTAATTTTTTTAATGTACTGGCCATGTAGTGCTTTGTCTTCCCATGCCTCTATTCTGTTCTTCATTTGGTCTTTCTTGTAGGCCAGTTTGGTCTCTCCAATAGTCAGTAAGTCTTCCTGATATACTAATTTCAGTGCATCTTCATCACTGTCCAGATATTCTTCCAAAGCCATTTTTTCTTCTTCAACTATCTGATGTACTTGCAGCATTCCACGCCCACCTATTTGCCTTGGTAGATAGAGTCTGTCAATGTCACTGCGTGGATGAAGGGCATGATTCATTATCATTATTTTTCTGGTCTTCCTATCCCATTGCTTTTAGTTCTGCTTGAGTCCAGTCCACTATTCCAGCTGTGTATCTAATGACTAGAATTGCCCAGGTGTTGATTGCCTTTATGGTATTTCCTCCATTGAGTTTGGACTTCAAGATCTTCACTCTTCTTCTTCACTCTTTTGATGTATTCACCTCTCCCAGTCTCTCACCATTGACCTGCAACTGTTTCTTCCATTGTGGTTTTCCCAGTTGTTAGCCACTTTTCAATTTCTCCTCCTTGTAGTATATTGTTGAACTGCTTGGCAATGAGTGGGAAAATAACAGTTAGATGTTTCAAGCAAAACTCATGCAGTTCATCTTCACCTGGTGCTGACCAATTTTTGATCTTTTTTGCTCTTTTTTCTACCATTTTTGTTGTTATTACTAGTTCTTTCATTATTATTATTATTATTATTATTATTATTATTATTATTATTATTATTGGCAGTGCAATTGTGGCTGATGACACAAATATGCACCTTTTTACCAGTGTATGCTGATATCTGTAACATGGACAAAGATAGCCTTGCATTACAAGCTGGGCTGCCTTTGAAAATAATCCTGAAACTTCAAATTGGTCAGATAAGGAAGGTAGCCGGCTAACTCATAGTTGGTCAAGGCAAACAT
>NW_015388797.1:105502-109119 GCF_001527695.2 Protobothrops mucrosquamatus
GTCAAGGCAAACATGTTAAATCAGTGGTCTGCCATTGGAACTGGCTGCCAATCCATTTCTAGGAACAGCTCAAATCACTGGTATTGAGGGCTACTGTACCATTAACGTATGTACTAAGTCTCAACAATCTTCACCTGGAGACCATCTCCAAGCATTCAGACATACAAAGCAGGGGATCCCTTGATAAAGGTCCACTTCAGTTGTAGCCTCCATATTCATCCTGGTCACCTATATTAAGTACAAAATCTTAATCAATTTATAAATTCTTCCAGTGAGAGACTTCCTCATTTCTCCAAACATTTTGGTGCTGTACAATGCCAGTATTCTGCTAATTCTATTGAGCTTATTAGCTGTATTTCTTAACGCTCCTTGTTTTTCCTTTATTATATGCTGCTCTATTGCTGGGCTTTTAGTACTGCATTTCTGTTGCTTTTATATTCCAGGAATGTGAGGTGATGAAAGATAGGATGATACCAGCCTTGTAATGAAGATGCTTGAATTATAGGAAAGAAATGTAAATGAGTGTCATTACCACTAGGCGGAGCTGTTTATTAAGAAAATTCACATTTGTAAATGTGGTGGGTGGATATTTCCAATGTGGAAGCCAAAGTGCAATATTAAGAAATATTTAGCATCTCAACTGAACAGAGAGTGTTGTAAAGAACTGTGGGGTAATAAATAAGTCTAAGTGCTATTGGTATCTGCTGTTTAACATCATCTCTTCCTTCCTTCCTTCCTTCCTTCCTTCCTTCCTTCCCTCCCTCCCTCTTTTCCATCTTCAAACAAGCTATGGAATCATAGATGCCTTTCCTCCCTCCCCATATTAAACTTCAGGATAATAGCCAACACTCCAGAAGACAGGCTTAAGATACAGGAGGACCTGGACAGACTTGAACACTGGGCACTATCTAACAAAATGAAATAAATTGGTGAAAAAAGCAAGGTTCTACATTTAGGCAAGAAAAACCAAATGTACAGGTATAGTATAGGGTGTACCTTGCTCAATAGTAGTAACTGTGAGAAGGATCTCGGAGTCTTAGTGGACAATCATTTAAATATGAGCCAGCCATGTGCTGCAGCTGCCAAAACAGGCAACACAGTGCTGGGCTGCATTAACAGAGGGATAGAATCAAGATCACGTGAAGCGTTAATACCACTTTACAATGCCTTGGTAAGGCCACACTTGGAATACCACACCCAGTTTTGGTCACCACGATGTAAAAAAGATGTTGAGACTCTAGAAAGAGTACAGAGAAGAGCAACAAAGATGATTAGGGGACTGGAGGCTAAAACATATAAGGAACAGTTGCTGGAATTGGGTATTATTATTATTATTATTCCTGCCTGAGCCAGGGGGTTGGACTAGAAGATCTCCAAGGTCTCTTCCAACTCTGTTATTCTATTATCTTCTTTCCAACTTTTTAGTTCACCACAAGAACACCATATTGTGTATTCACTCTTGTGAGACACCTTTAACTCAGGCAGAGAAAAGGAGAAAAGTCCTGCATGAAATGATAACTAAGTAATGAAAAAGATATTCCAAGATATTCAGATATATGCCTCTGAATAACTTTATTGGATATGAACCACTTCCTTGGAAAAACAACACCATTTATCTCCCAATATACTATATATGTAACTATAAGATAGATCACTTTGGGGAGCTCTTGAAGTTTTTAGTGAAATATTTATTTCCATGTAATAAGTCAGGACCAATAGCTGGTACTGAGCAGTATTATTTAGCCTTGTCACTAAGAGATGAACTTTGGAAACCGCAAGAACAAATTGTATGTACTGTTATATGATTTGCTTTCCCACTCTAAATGTTATTCCCCAATTTGGTTCAAGGTTTAAACAAACTTAACATTGTGGTCAAGCCAAGAGGTCAACAATTCTGTTTGCATGCAGCAATTCCCTTTCTGAGCCAAAAATGGATACTCTTATGTGTTAGGTAGAGTTTGTAGGCATGTCTAATTGGGGGAAAAAAAGACCCCAGAGTGAAGAATAGTCTCTTTTTCTCTCCAATCCAGAATCTTCCTATTTTTTTTCTCTATTAAATGGTTGCTAGGACTTTGAGGTACGGTTGTTGGTGCTAATGACCAGATGAATATAAATGTAAATATAAATCCTTTCGTTCTCCACCAGTCTGTTAGAACTGAAGAAGCTTCTTGGATGAGAAATTAAATATTTTCAAGGAAAAAGAAAGAAAGTCCAGTTGCCTTTTGGAAAATCACCTTTAGGTCAACCATGACCTAGATGACTCAGAATTTCCATAGACATCTGGAAGTTGAAGTCCACATATCACATAGTTGTCCAGCTTGAGATAAAAGGGGTTGGACTAGAAGACCTTCAAGGTCCCTTCCAACTCTGTTACTCTGTTATTCTGTTACATGGGATCCTGTCCACTGATATAGTGCATTCATGTCCTGAACAAACAGTGGGACATTTTCATGCAGGAGAAAAGAGGTCCTACAGTTGCTCTGTTTGATTGTTTAGGTTTAAGCTAATTATGGAGAATAATAGAGTTGGAAGGGACCTTGGAGGTCTTCCACTCCAGCCCCCTGGCTCAAGCAGGAAACTCCATTACATTTCAGACAAGAGACTGTCCAGTCTCTTCTTAAAAACCTCCAGTAATGGAACACCCACAACTTCTGGAGGTAGGTTGTTCCACTGGTTGATTGTTTTCATTGTCAGGAAATTTCTCCTTAGTTGCAGGTTGGTTCTCTCCTTGATTAATTTCCATCCATTGCTTGAGAATAAACTGTTGGGCACTATTTGTAGGCCACATCAGTTCTACAAAGCTGGAGAAGAGAAAAAGGGTTAAGAGATCTCTATAAAATGGTGCCCTTGATAATCCTGAAAGGAAAGAACAAACTGTATACCGAGATCAGAGCACTTTAACCTAGGTATAGATTAAAAAGGAAGGATGAGCCAATTCAGAGCTGACAAAAACACTCTTACTAGAAGAGATTCTAGTCTAGGTTTTTGGGGGTGGGGGAAGAGAAACACACACCATCCCATCCAATAATAAGCTTCACTGCTGAGTTGAGGTAGGAGCATAAAAGGTTGTGGAATAAAAGTGGCATCAGAAAATATTTCATGTGCAGTGTCTCCCACAGTTAGTTTTCTCCACAAGGAACTCACCTATTTTATCTTCTTTGCAGGTAAGTAAGATGCGATCCTCCCTTCCTTTCTATTCTTCACTTCTTCATATTGTGGATACTATTAACTACCTTTTTAATGGTCTGCAATTATGAAATGCTTTTTCAGTGATTTTTTTGAAAACTATCAGAAATTTTGCAGTTATTATTATTTATTATTATTATTATTATTATTATTATTATTATTATTATTATTATTATTATTATTATTATTATTATTATTATTATTATTATTATTATTATTATTATTATTATTATTATTATTCCAATTTGTATCCCGCCCTTCTCCCGAAGGACTCAGGGCGGCTCACAACATTATTAAAAACAAAGAAAGACCCACACACCCCACCGAATAAAACCAAATTAAAACCAATATTTTAGTGTTGTGATAATTAAAATTTCTAAAAAACCCAATTTAAAAATCCTCCCTAGGCCAGGCCCGCTTGTTGGAAAAGC
>NW_015388797.1:112507-115811 GCF_001527695.2 Protobothrops mucrosquamatus
TGGCTGTCCAGTCTCTTCTTAAAAACTTCCAGTGTTGGAGCATTCACCGCTTCTGGAGGCAGGTTGTTCCACTGGTTAATTGTTCTAACTGTCAGGAAGTTTCTCCTTAGTTCTAGGTTGCTTCTCTCCTTGATCAGTTTCCACCCGTTGCTTCTTGTCCTGCCTTCAGGCGCTTTGGAGAATAGCTTGACTCCCTCTTTTTTGTGGCAGCCCCTGAGATATTGGAAGACTGCTATCATGTCCCCCCTCGTCCTTCTCCTCTTCGTTAAACTAGACATACCCAATTCCAGCAACCGTTCCTTATATGTTTTAGCCTCCAGTCCCCTAATCATCTTTGTTGCTCTTCTTTGTACTCTTTCTAGAGTCTCAGCATCTTTTTTACATCGTGGTGAACAAAATTGGATGCAGTATTCCAAGTATGGCCTTACTAAGGCATTGTAAAGTGGTATTAATACTTCATGTGATCTTGATTCTATCCCTCTGTTAATGCAGCCTAGCACTGGGTTGGATTTTTTGGCAGCTGCAGCACATTGCTGGCTCATATTTAAGTGATTGTCCACTAGGACTCCAAGATCCCTCTCACAGTTACCACTATTGAGCAAGGTACCTCCTATACTATACCTGTACATTTGGTTTTTCTTGTCTAAATGTAGAACCTTACTTTTTTCACCATTGAATTTCATTCGATGAAGACTCTCAGTCATCCAGGCCAAGGTGTCTAAAGTCTAAAGGTTCATTCCTCTGACTGATGAAGCTGCTTGGATGAGTAGCAAAACATTTCAGACTAGGGAAAAAATTAGTCCAGTTGTCTTGGCCTGGATGATTGAGAGTCTTCATCAATATACTTTCAAACAATCCTCCCATGCTCTGCTTCTCCTCCTAACAACTGTATCCATCCTGGGATCCTTTGCCTTTAGCTATGAGGACTTTCTCATGAAACACTGGAGCTGGGTGGCCAATAAATTTAAATAAAGAATGGAATGGAGTTGAGTTGAATTGAGTGGAGTGGAGTGGAGTAGAGTACTATTAGAATAGAATAATATTGGAATAGAATAATATTGTGACCCATACCATTTATCATTCTATTAATCATATAAACAGCCACTGGTCCAAAGCACAGCTAACTTCGCTCTCTTTGAAGGTAGACATAAATGAAATCAAGACTAGTTAGTTAGTTAGTTAGTTAGTTAGTTAGTTAGTTAGTTATTAAATGTCTATCCACCCATCTCACTGATACAGCAACTCTGGGTAGCTTACAATATAATAAAAGATTAAAATATATTAGAAAGCAATTAAAATTAGAAAAAATTGAATAGAAAAGCTAAAAACCAACATGATGGGTGGCCTCTGAATAGAGATCTTCTCCACCCAGTCAGTCACCCCCAACATAGCCTGGGGTCCAGGCCAACTTTTTAGGCTTTTCTGGAAGGCCAGGATTGTGGGGGAGGGCCTCACATCCAAATGGAGAATATTCCAGAGAGTGGAGCCACAACAGAAAAGACTCTTCTCCTGCACTCTGCCAGCTGATTTTTTTGGGGGCTATGCTGTTTTATTGTCAGCTTGTTTGGCAGTTCCTTGATTGGGATATTGTTTACTTCTTGATTGCTGGTCCGATGTAAATCTTACTAGCACTGATGATGTGACCTAGTTTGTTACTGAAGTGTCCGCAAGAAAACAATCAAGCTCAGAGAGCACCAAAAACCCCTCATTTCAAACCTGAGCTATAAATATTCTCCTTTGCTGGTACTCCCAATATCTGCACATAATAAGTGAATGTCTCTTATAGACGAGGCAACTAAAAAACTGAAGGTGCAAATCTATACTGCCATTCCAAATATCCCAAACTGAACCATTCAACCATTCCTTGTTTCAGCTGCTGCAGAGACAATGATGCCTTTCAAAGAATCCTTCCACACTCTGCTTCTCCTCCTAACAACTGAATTCATCCTGGGATCCTTTGCCTTTAGCTACGAGGACTTTCTCATGAAGCACTATGACTTCCCAAGGAGCCTCGTTGGAAACCACTATTGCGATGCCATGATGCAAAACCGGGGAATGACCAAGCCCAAATGCAGGGTAGTCAATAACTTTATACATGACACCAAGGCCTACATCATTGACGTGTGTGGCAGAAAAGGGGTGTCTTATGGGCATGAGCTACGCCATAGCATAAAGATATTTACAGTCACCACCTGCACTTTGAGAGGTTCCAACCCTCGAGCGCCTTGTAGCTACAAAGAAAATCTTTCACCCAAAAACATAGTCGTTGCATGCTTGGATGTCAAGCCTGTACACTATGAGGAAGGAGATTTTGCATTGGTGCATGAAGATGAATCATCTGATTAGCATGGGGTGTCAACTCTCCTGTCGATTCCTCTGTGTCAGCTCCTGAAGGCAGGAAAAGAAGTAACGGACGGAAGCTTATGAAGGAGAGATCCACCTAGAACCAAGGATAAATTTTCTTACAGTGAGATCATTTAATCAGCAGAATGGCTTGCCTTCAGAAATTTTGGGTGGAGGTTTTTAAGAAGAGACTGGACAGTCATTTGTCTGGAATGGTATAGGATCTCCTGCTTGGGAAGAGGTTGGACTAAAGGATCTCCAAGGTCTGTTCCAATTCTGTTAACTCCTCTGTGAAAAATTAATCTTTGAATCCTAATTGTGTGACATGTTTTCTCCAGTCTCTGACTTACAACTGCTTCAGTCTTTGGAGCCTCTTCAGAAGTTTGTGTGGCTTGGATGTTCTCTGACCTCACAAAATGAGCAAAACAAGTAACTAAGAATGGAGTTTCACTGGAGGTCTGTTTTTCCCATTACTATTCAATGGAGAACAACAAAGCGTCTCAGATGGGTTTGCTTTTTACAAAGAAATGACAAGCAGATTCAGCGTGCATGAAGCTCTCCTTACATTTTGCTCATGTCAACCTGCTCCCATTTCTGGTCTCTTTATACATAAATGCTTAGATTGCAGAGGTTGCCACTGTCAAAAAATAAGGTTCAGGTTTTGAAACAATTCTTCAGTAGCTGCAAAATTAGTGTCCGTTAAGAGAGGAGTAACGATCTTATGATTTCAATCCCTACTCTGCAGTGTTAGTAATTTCCTCCCTTTTCACCTCCTACCCTCTGAAATCCTCTCATTTTCTAGGTTTCAGAGAAAAAGTTCCTTTTGTAATGATCAGATCAGTATTTTGTCTACCTAGATGTTTTCAAATACATCCCATCAACATTTCTGTATAGTATACTGTATATAAAATATTTTTATGTCCAACCAGCTTTCATGTTGAAGCCACTTTTACTTAATAAG
>NW_015388797.1:117393-119240 GCF_001527695.2 Protobothrops mucrosquamatus
CTAGCTAGCTAGCTAGCTAGCTATCATCTATTCAGTTTTAAATCCTGAGTTTCTTTCTTCTGTCTTTTCACTATAACAATCCTTCTTTCTCTCAGGGATCATGACACCTTCATTTATTTATAAAGCAGTCTTATCTTTCCCCAGGTATCCACTTGCCACTCTGCCAGCTATAAATTCATGCACCTAACCTGTATGGCCTTTCTCTGAACTGCCTTCTCCACATGCAATAGTTTATTAATTACCAACTTCAATAAGGCTACTTTTAGTGATTTGTTTACAAATATAGGAATCGTGTTAATGTTCCCCCAACTGATGAGTGTCTAGAAAATATCACCACGAGACCTTGAAAGGAGTATAAATATCACTTTTAACAGCATCAAATTAAAGTTAGGCATCTCCAGAGTTTGCTGCATCTTTATTTTTCATGTCTGCTGTAGGGTTTTGTACATGCACGGCACAGCACAGTACTAATTTCTTCACCTCAACATGATTCCTCCATGGATTTTAAAGTTATGAAAAAGCACGCATGTGGTCATAATGGTTTCCAAGGATTGACCAGCATGTTATTAGCTAATGAGAAGGATGTTGAGAAAATTCCAGTGAACCCCAATCACCAACAGGTTATTTTTTAGACATCAGTTGCTCTGGTTTAATGAGGAAAGCAGAACCATGCATACAAAGAGAATCACAAAACCAAGCAACCAGTCCCACAACACAGTCACAAGAGGTTTATTATAGAAACACATTTTCTGGGTAATGGAGATGAGGAAACATTCATACCATATAGGAAGTAATTTAAATAGGGAGGTTTAGGTTTAGATATGATTAACTAGGTTACAGGGGGTGTTAGGTAGCTTTAGGTAGGTTTACACTAATGAGACAAATTTAGGAAAGCTAGATTTAATTAGAGAATTCTATAGTGCACATTAGGGCAACATCCTAACTTCTTTCACATCTGGGTTTAGAAGGAATTTCAGGCTAAAAGCACAACAAATGTTTCTATTGTGCTCCAAATTCTTACTCCTGTTCCCACTATCTTTTTCCTCCCTAGATGGAATAGATTTGCTCAGAAGGTTAGAACCTTAAGATGTAAGATCGTTTTATATGCATTCTGGAGAAATGCACATGGTGGCAGTGCCTAATCTGGGTCCTGGTTATTTTTTCACCCCTCTGATCCAAACTGATGCCAACTCTGCCTCTGTCCTGCCACAGTTGATGGTAATGGAATAAATATAATCTTGAGAAGGAGACCTAGCTGTGCCCTTTTGTCAGAGTAGATATAAAAGATGCATTTTCTCCATCAACTATCATGGACTAAAGAATCAAGGTTATTTTCTATAGATAAACAACTATTTTATTATTGGAACTAGCAACCAAATGACTGTTTGGAAAACTGAATTAATTTTTTCCCCTTAGATTCTTTATTTCTCGATCATTTTCCTATCCGGAAATCTAGTATAAATGTTAATGATATATATCTCTATAACATGATATGAATGTATTCAAAGTTAGAGTTTTCCATAGGGGTAGAGGGCAAACAGTGAAAGCACCATTGACTTGTCCTGTTGGAAACTCCACCCTTTTGTGTTCTCTGTCTTTCTCTTTCTCCTCTTCATATAAAATAAATAATTACCAATCACATTGGAAATCCAGATGTGCATATATTTATTGTAAGGCTCTTATACTTCTAAATAAAGATGAAGGTCAAGAAAGCAAAACCCTTTTAGAAGAGCACTCCAAAATGTCCAGATGTGTGTGTGTGTGTGTGTGTGTGTATGTGTGTGTGTGTGTGTGAGAGAGAGAGAGAGAGTGGGTGAGTGAGTGAGAGAGAGAGAGAGGGAGGGGGA
>NW_015388797.1:121150-125927 GCF_001527695.2 Protobothrops mucrosquamatus
AAAAAGAGAGAGGGAGGGAGGGAGGGAGGGAGGGAGGGAGAGAGAGAGAGAGCATTCTAAGAAAAAAAGATATTGTTCTATAATGTTACTTTTTTCCATTGTTCAATTGTGTCCAATTCTTGCAGGGCAAATCCATGCAGTTTTCTTGGCAAGTTTTTCAGAAGCGGTTTCCCATTCCCATTGCGGTTTCCCATGAAGGTCAAGAAAGCAAAATCCTTTTAGAAGAGCACTCCAAAATGTCCAGATATCTGTGTGTGTGTGTGTGTGTGTGTGTGTGTGTGTGATAGAGAGCGCGAGGGGGAGAGGGAGGGATAGAGAGAGAGGGAGAGAGAGGGAGGGAGGGAGGGAGAGGGAGAGGGAGACAGGGAGACAGGGAGAGAGAGAGAGAGAGAGAGAGAGAGAGAGAGAGAGAGAGAGAGAGAGAGCATTCTAAGAAAAAAAGATATTGTTCTATAATGTTACTTTTTTCCATTGTTCAATTGTGTCCAATTCTTACTGGGCAAATCCATGCAGTTTTCTTGGCAAGTTTTTCAGAAGCGGTTTCCCATTGCCTCCTTCCTAGGGTCACCACCTGCAAGATTGAAAGGATCATCCACCAATCCTCCTTGTGATTACAGGGAAAACACTTCGCTCAGATATATTGTCATTGCTTGTGAGGACGGATTGCCTGTGTATTACGAGGAAGGTCAGATTTAACAGTATTTGAAGATGATATGAATTGATCGGATTGAGTCTCCCTCAAGATGGCTTCTCTTCCATGGAAAAGATCTCATTTTCTGCTGATCCTGTGGCTCATTTCTAGCACTCTTTTTCAGGATCTGTGCTCAATTTCTACCATTGTAACCTACCTAGATATTTGCCCTGCTTTCCTTTTTTTTTCTCTTTACCCTTCAGCCAGCACAAAACCAAAACTCTGAATATCCTAAATTTTATGTAAGCCAGCAATAATTTCTCTACCACATGCTTTAAATTGAATGATTAAAAAATAAACAAAAAGTTGCATTACATCTCTGTAGTTTGTGTGGCTTCATTTTCATTTTAAATATTTTTGCTTTTTTCAAAGACGGAGTGACCAGATTCATCCTGCATTAAGCTGAGGAAAATCTTGCTCTTCTTAAATTGTTCTTGATTCATTCTCTCTGAACACATCAGGGTCCCGTTTGTGATGGCCACCAAGTCTTATTCTTTTTCTTTTAAATATGAATAGCTCTTCTGAAACAACACAGCAGCGTGATGTAGCTCTAGATACTTTAGATGGAAGGGATGCAAAGCCAATCATCAGAAGGAGAAAGTGTAGTACAATTAACATGTTTTAGCTGTATTCACACAAACCCTGGTGAACCAATATCAGGGAATCCTAGATCTAGTGGCTATTTTAGAAGGACACTCAGCTCTCACAATGGCTGACATTATTGAAAATTGAACTGAAAGAGATCTACCCATCTCCACTCCTTTCTTTCCCTGTATCATCTCTGTAGAATAGTTGCAGGTGAAGGAGCTGGAATTCTGGGAATTGTAGTCTACACATCTTAAAGTTGTCAAGGATGAGAAACACAGACTTAGACCATCTCAATTAGGGCAGAGATGTCTGTCTTAAAAAGGTTGAAATATTCCTGGAGATATTTTTTTTAAAAAAAGAAAATAACAACAACCAAAGATATTGTATTCTTATGGGAGGTTCTCCAATTCTTATTGTCCTCTGAAGGATGTATTTGCATCTTTTACTCAAAAATTTCATTTTATTGTTTTAGGACTGTCAGCTTTGAATAACAAAATAAATATTTGAAAATGTTGCCTCAGTAACCAGTATCCTAAATTAATCAAGGAAGATTGGGTTTAGTTTTTTTTTTTTTAAATCTTGCTGCGTTGTATTCTTTTAGGAATTTGCCACACCTGGAGAGAAAATTAGGTGGACTGAGTAAATTTACTTCAGAAACCAACTATTCTACAGTCCTACCCAACAGTCCTAGACTGCCTTAACAGAGGAATAAAATCAATGCTCCTAATTATGATATTCCTTTAGAGCAGGAGTGTCAAACTGCTGGCCAAGTGGCCGGACGCATCACAAGGAAACCATGCCCACCCCATTGCCGGCAATGGGGAAATAGTTCTGATACATTGCGCGATGTCATGTGATGTCACGAGTTTGACATGTCTGCTTTAGAGCGACAGTAAGACCAGTGTCTGAAGAAGTGTCTGCATTTGGATTTCTTTCCTTGAAGATGTTTTGCTTCTCATCTGAAAAATGTCTTCAGTTCTGACTGAATGATAGAGAATGGAAGGATATATGCCTTGCAGTCATCTGGTCATTAGTAATCCCTCTGATAGTCGTTGAGGCCACTTGGAGGCTATCTGTGTCCTAAGGGTCACCTGAATAGTGAAAATCAATGTGGAATCTTCTTCGAACAGCTGAAAGGACTGTGTTGTAGGAGATAGGTGATGTCGTATCCCTCCCCCTCTGTTGAGAGAGGGCTGCTCAATTTTAACATAGATGGCCTATTTGACCCCTCTTTCAAACCAGCGATCCTCTCTGTCCAGAAGATGGAGTCAGTTGAGAAGCAAAATGACTTCAAGAAAAAAAAAGTCCAGTTGCCTCTTGAAAAAGCACCTTTGGGACAACCTTTGGGACCTAGATGACTGAGAATATACATAGACATTCTTTATTAATAGTTTATCCAAGAATGATTCTCAGAGACATTATATGATTGCCAACATGCTGGTTGTGGAATTTTGGGAATTGAAGTCCACATATTTTAATGTTGTCAGTTACAAAAAAACAGTGGTGTGTGATAGAAAGGTCATCTAATGGTAAAGGTTTTTCATATGTTCTGTGCTTGGCCATCCGAGACAGTTCCTATACTTTTCTATTTTTTACAAAATTCCCCTTGACAATTTGCCTCTTTAAAAACACTTATGAATATAGAAGTGTGATTCATTACAGACAAATACAACCGTGCAGACTAGCTATATTTGTTTTTTAACAGAAGAACAATGCTGGAAATTGCATCTTCCTTCTTGCTAACACTTCAGATGTGTACAAGTGAGCAGAAGGTCCTGTTTCTTTGAAGGACTTCCACATTGCCCTTCCTCAGAACCACTCTGCTTCTTGAGAAGTTTCAGCAAGGATATCTCTTTCAGTTGTTGTTTCGCCATTGATGATAGGCCAGCAGCATTGCTCAAATCCAACTGTGAAATATGTTCATGCAGAAACACACTCTTCCACATTCCACAAGAAAAAAGGAGATGGAAGCAAGACAGTAGATAGCAGCTAAAGGTATTGTTTCAGACAAACATTGATTAGCGGCAGGAAGACTATTCAACTCTTCTTTTTGGAAGGAGAGGGTGTCTTGGAGTCAGAATTTTGACTCCTGGCAACTGCCTAAATAAGCCCCTTAAATTTTCTTGGCAAGATTTCAGAAGTGGTTTACCATTGCCTTTTTCCTAGGGTAGAGAGGAAGGGCCTGGCTGAAAATCACCCAGCTAATTTTGTGTCTAAAGCAGGCCTAGAATTCACAATCTGTGGCTTCCCAGCTAGATGCCTTCATTACTGTACCAAACCGGCTCTCCCTTAACTACCTAGAACTACCTAGAACTACAGAAAAATTTCCTGACAGTTAGAACAATTAATCAGTGGAACAACCTGCCTCCAGAAGTTGTGAATGCTCCGACACTGGAAGTTTTTTAAGAAGAGACTGGACAACCATTGGTCTGAAATTGTATAGAGTTCCCTGCCTGAGCAGAGGGTCAAACTAGAAGACCTCTAAAGTCCCTTCCAACTCTATTATTATTATTATAATTATTATAATTATTATTATTATTATTATTATTATTATTATTATTATTATTATTATTTATCAATTATCACACAGTCAGCCAGATGGTCAGACTGGATCATCATCATCATCATCATCATCATCATCATCATCATCATTATTATTATTATTATTATTATTATTATTACCTATATGTACATAAGAACATAGGAACAGTCACAATTGATCAAAGTCCAGCATTATGGCCAACCAGATATATCTGACTCCAACCAAGAGATAATATTTGAGCCTTTAAGATTGATAGTCATTAATCAATCAGTCCTTCTTTAATTAATTTAAGGCATCCAAGCTTGTTTTTGCAGCAGAAGATACTTGCTTCAGTTTCAGACATTCTGAGGAAAATATATATTGCGGATAAGTTTGGAGGAAAAAAAATGGGATTGAATATTTGTTTCTTGTAGACACGAGTGGGTTGGAAAAGCAAGTGGTCCATTCTACAAAAGGCAAATCCATTTGATGTGAGTGGACAAGTATAGAGAGATATGTCCAGATCTCGTCTTCAAAAGAGAGAAGAGCTTATCCTATTGACACATAAAAGTAAGATTATAAATCTGAGTTCGCCAAATCAAACCCATTGCTGGAGACATAGAACATGGAGTAGGGCCATTTGTTGCTCAACATGTTCCAGACGTGCAGCCCTTGTCTTCATGTTTGTGTGGACCAGGCCTTCAATTAAGTCACAGCATGGCTTATTTCTTCATGAATGTCAGAATGGGGAAACTCAACCTAGGAAAGCTTGTCCACCTCTTCTTCAGGATCTTCGTCCGAATCCTCGCGCACGTCTTCCTTGTGAATAGTGACGGTCTCTGGAACGTTTCGCTTAGGCCTCATGTTTTTGACCGCCCCGCCGGCAGCTTCTTCAGCCGAAACCTCTCGCAGAGCATCTTGGAAGGAGACATCTTCCCTGGCGAACAGTCTCTGCTGCAATTCTGTGTTTCTCAGTC
>NW_015388797.1:128580-140174 GCF_001527695.2 Protobothrops mucrosquamatus
CTTGTGATGCCTTTTGTAACATCTGCAGGTATTAATTCTACCTATTTTTGCAATCAATGTTATTTCTTCACTGTTAGTTGAACCTAACCATCCCAGTTTCACAAGACATCTGTGTACCATATTTGGTATATAGAATTATTTCTTTTTTTACCTCTTTAATCCCACCCCCAAATCAACTGAGCTCTATATAATCATTTCAATGGCACCTCGTAAGTCAGAAGCTATTTCTGAAGGAATTAGTAACTATCACTCAAGACAGGATTACAATTTAAGGTAAGTTAAAGATTATCTTTAACCTCAGAGTCCTCAGCCTGTAACTATTTACTTATTCTCTCAGGAAACAGAAATTAATTTCCACCACAGATAAATTACAGGTGGTCCTTAACCACAACTGAGCCCAAACTTTATGTTGTTAAGTGAGACATTTGTTAATGAGTTTTGGCCCATTTTATGCCCTTTCTTGCCACTGTTGTTAAGTGAATCATTGCAGTTGTTAGATTAGTAACACGGTTGTTGAGTGAATCTGGCTTCCCCATTGACTTTGCTTGTCAGAAGGTCACAAATGGGGATCACATGACCCCAGGACACTGCAACCGTCATAAATATGAATCAGTTGCCAAGTGTCCAAATTTTGGTCACATGACCATGGGAATGCTGCAATGGTTGTAAGTGTGAAAAATAGTCACAAGTCACTTTTTTTAGTGCTGTTGTAACTTCGAATGGTCACCAAACAAACTGTTGTAAATTGAGAACTACCTATATTCCATCTTAATTGCAGATGACCACTAGATGTCAGCAGAGAGTTACAGAATATCCCTTTGAAGTTATCTAGTAGTCATCCAGTTTTTTACACCCAGATGTGTTAACTCTAAACATGGAAAATCCAAACACAAACATAACTGAAAAGACATTAAAATGCATTTTTTTAAAATAAATGGGTGAAAGTATGTCCCAGCTCTACCCAGCATTTTCTCTATGCAAGATGGTACTTGGTGGCATCACTGAAATGTTGCAGAAAGACAGATTTTTCTCATTTTCGTATGCTTCATTTTTTTCAGCCAATGATATGTCCATATTATTAAATTCATTTGTTAGTGCTTCCTGAAACATTTGCTCCAAATCTAAATTGACTTGGACCAGGTTGGTATTTTTGAGGGAGACTACAAGTTTAAGAGTTTGGATAACAGATCCGACCTTTAACACTCAAAACGAAGGAACCGTACAGACGTATTAAAACATTACCGGAAATGATTCAGGAGAATGAATGAAATATTTAAATGTCACTCTTTAACTTGTTATAACTAATAAGTTATACTCTACACACTAATATGGGAAAGACTATAAAACTAAAACTACAAAACACATAACCAAATTGTTGCAAGCTGCTTATAAATTGCAAATTACAGCATGGAGATAACTTAGAACAGTGGTGGCGAACCTATGGCACGGGTGCCAGAGGCAGCACTCAGAGCCCTCTCTTTGGGCACACATGCCGTTGTCCCAGCCTTGCCTCTGCCCGCGACCCCCTTCTCACCAGCAGCCTCCCTGAAGGAGAGTCGCCCCTGAGCATGGCCCACGCGGAGCAGCGCAGCCAAGGACATGGCAGCCAGGCAGTGTAGATAAGACTCTGCCCTCACGCCCCAACGCACACAGTTGATGCTGCAGGCATGGGCAGAGGGCGTGGCCGCCATGGTGCTACTGGGCTGCCTGGGTGATCTGCGGCAGGCCCTGGAGGTGGTGAATGGCCCTGCGGGCAGGCAGGGTGGGGTGGAGCGGGGGGCAGGGCAGGGGGTGGGGCAGGGGCGGGGCCAATTTTTGGGCACTCGGTCTCTAAAAGGTTCACCATCACTGACTTAGATGTTCATAAGTAAATATTGCAGCTCACTCCCCCCCAAAAGGCAGTAGCAAATTACTTACATATTGTCCCCCCCCCCAAAAAAGTCATAAGCTCCCCAGGAATCGAACTGTACGTGATTGAGTCTTTATTATTACCTGTATAGTTCTTGGTGCTGTCTGAGTTTAGTTTTTTGGTTGCAAGTCAGTGTGGGGTTTGCTGCCTGCTTATATATATAGTAGCTTTCCCTGCATATTTTGGTGGGGTTTCTCCATACTTGGAAACCACACCACTACCACCCCTAGCACAGACACACACAGAGACACACAGACACACAGACACACAAGCATTGGCAGGGCAAGCTACTGCATATAAACAGGGAACAAGCCCCACACTCCCTTGCACTGATGATGTAATCTAGTTGGGTAATGAAACATTTGCATACACACACACAGCCAAGCTTAGGAAGCACCCAGAACTTCACACTTCAGCCCTGAGCTGCAGATTTAGTCTTTTCTCCTTTTCCTTATTTTTAAAGTATGGCAAAATAAGACTAGGAATATCGAGTATAAATTTAACAGAGTGGTTCATTTACACGTGGAATATTTTACATCACAAAATGTAACAATGTGTTTTAATGCCTCATTGAAATGATATGGTTCCATGAAATGGATAGATGTACTCTCACTTTTATGCTTATAGTTTCTTGGTTCTCCCTTTTTTCCTTTTTCTTCCTTTCTTCCTCTTTCCCTTTCCTTTCTTTTCTCTTCTCTGGTCTTCTTCTGCAGATCCCGATTTTCCCATCATGACCATCTCCAGGCTGCTCCTCCAGCTGCTTGTTCTTCTTGGGGTTTTGCTGGTGCACTACGGAGAAGCCGCAACTTACCAAAATTTTAAAGACAGACACATTGATAATTCCCCAAACAGAGACAAGAATCCAAGCACCTACTGTAACAAGATGATGCAGCAAAGGAATATGACTAAACCATGCAAACCCAAGAACACCTTTATCCATGCCCCTCCCAACGATATCATAGCAGTTTGCGGACTCGCCGGAACTCTCTTTCAAGATAATTTGTACGATAGCAACTACAGTTTCCCAGAGACCTATTGTAATAACAGCGGAAGATTCCCAAACTGCAATTACAATGGGCGTACTATGAACCGGAGGGTCCGCCTGGCCTGTGTCCGCAGGAAGCCTGTTCACTTTGAGAGACTTTTGTAACAGGTGGTGTATAACAACACACCTGCAGAAGTCCAAGGATGCGCTGGTCACAGCATGCGAATGCTCCCTTGCTACTGCTCTTTCTGCCGTGAACCCTCTTAGTGCATCTCCACCAGCTTAGCAATAGTTCTTCCCCTCCCCCTCCCCCAGCAAAGTCAACAGATCACAGGACCAAGTTGAGGAACTACAGATCCCCATCTCAACTACTTCTTTACTCTTTCCCTGCTCTTCCCCTGGGTTTTTACAAGAATTTATTCACATCCTAGATGAAAGATCTACTTCATTAGGATATGAGCTAGAGAGATTGTTGCCTGGGCAGATTATTTCAGTCTACCTTTAGTATTTCCTTTGCAAATTCATGTTCTGGGGGTGGCTTGGAGGTCTATCAATAGTCAAGAGACAGCCATCATATCAGGAACATGAACTTGTGAGTCAGCCCCACTTGCCTGTAAATCAATACGGAAAAGTGTTGAACAATCAGACATGTACGCAGCATTAGAGATGTGTGGTTCCTGGGGTTTGGAGGGGAACATGGGTTTCAGAATGAGGTGGGGAGAAGCACATGTAGTACCTATCTACAAGCTTTTCAACCAAAGGCATGTTTTCCCAGGATCGCTCTAGATGCTTTAATGTAAGGTCTTCTTGCAATAATTTCTGTGTCCCATCCAATTAACCAAAGATTGCTGTGGTGTACAATGCCAACACAGAGGTTGTTATTGTCTACATGTCATTTGTTCCAACCCTAAATAAGCTGCTTCAGCTTAAACTGTGCCTGCTGATTTCTCTGAATAAACTAGATGACTGCAAATTGCAAATAACGAGAGTGTTTGATTCTAAAATTTGTACTTTCTAATGCAACTGGTTCTGAACCGAGTAATTATTTTTCTCTTAAACCCTTTGAGGAAAAATGCTGCTTTGCTTCACAGACAATACCACCCCCATTCAGGGGATCTACAGCTGCAGGGGCTCTACAGCTGGAGGAAACCTTGGGTATAATTCCCAGGGACCTTCAAAATTACCAGTTGGTCAACTTCTATGGAAGAAAAATCATTAAATTCACTGCTGAAGAAGAATCGCCATAATTTATTATTTCAATTTAAAATGGTAAGGAAATTAAATTTCATATCTGCTTTATCTCCACCCAATGGTCTTTGGGGCACAGTGTGCAGCAGGCCACCAAAAGGCCAAAATGCTTGGAAAAAAACAGTGTATGCCATGCCATCCTAACTTAAGAGGATCTATTGCAGAAATTCAGTTGCGTTGCTAATACATTCTGTACATGCTTTCTCCGTTCCATCATATTTATGGAAAGTAATTCAGTAAACGCCATGAGTTTTTCTGGGCATCCGCAGAAGGATCCAGCCATATCACTCACTCTGTTACTGTCTAAGTACCTTTTTATGCAGCTATACTAACTCTGGATTACATTGTAGGATTCTAATAAATCGCCACATTCACTTCAGCTTCTTTTACAATCCCAAGCTGCACATTTTTCAGTGAAACACACAAGGTTTTGACGGAAGGGTTGACTCATTGCATTTGTTTTATTTTGGCATGTTATTTTACTTTCCTGTCAAGAGATCATGCCCAAGGACACATAAAAAAAAGTTAAAGTGATTAAAACCCAGCTAAAAACCCCATAATGCAATGCACTAAAATGTCTTTACCTAACCTAACTGCATACTGATACAATGCGTACTGAATGGTCAATTCTAAAGTGTGAAAATAGTAATGAAATGCTTGAATGACTTTCAACATTATTACCAACCATACCTTTCAACCTGCTTCCCAACAGACGTGCATGTATAGATTATGGGGAATGGCTCATTTGTAGGCTGAGATAATAGTTGCTCCTCTATAGTTGTTCATTTATAAGAAAAGGTGATGACAAGGAATCAAAAAAATCAACATGTTAAATCTAAACCTTACTGACTTATTCTCCAAAGCACCTGTGAAAACACTTAACCAATGAAACATTTTGCCGCCCAGAGTTGTGGGCGCTCCATTGCTGGATGTTTTCAGATTGGACAACTATTTCTTTGAGATGGTATAAGGTCTGAAATCTTATAAGGTAGGGGGTTGGACTAGAAGACCTCCAAAGTTGCCTTCAGCCCTATGATTTTATGTTTATGTCTAACGTTTTTCATACTTTCCCTAAAAGTCAATTCTTAGCATTTGAATATCTTAATTCAGTAACAATCTGAAGTGTCTTGTAGATGCAGGAATGGTCCAAAGAACCACACTGCACTTTCTGGGAAGGTTCTACTTTCCAGATGTTAAAGAACATTGTCCATGGTCCTCAATCTGGAATCTGCATTTGTTTTAAGAATTGAATTCCAACTCATAGGAAGAAAAGTAGGATGAGGAACACTAGAATTAGCTTCTTACACAGCTTCTCTTGTGAGAGAGGTTGAGTTATTAGCCGTGGTGGCACAGTGGTTAGAATGCAGTACTGCAAGCTAAATCTGCTGACTGCCGGCTGCCAGCAGTTTGGCAGTTCGATCCTGATTGGCTCAAGGTTGACTCAGCCATCCATACTTCCAAGGTCGGTAAAATGAGGACCCAGATTGTTGGGGGCAATGTGCTGACTCTGTAAACTGCTTAGAGAGGGCTGTATATAAGTCTAAGTGCTATTCTTATTGCTGTTGCTGTTAGTCACTTAGTGGAGCACTTGGTTGGTGTAGGTGGTTTTTCAGTAGATTTGTCTTTCTACTTTACCATCATAGCCTCTGCTAATGAGGATCTCTAGGAAGAGTTCTGTATTGTTTTTTTTTCCCTTGTGAATTTGATTCCTTTGGAGATGTTGATGTTTTAGTGTGTGATCTCTAATTGGTCCCTTTTTATTATGGTCATGGCATCATCTGCATACCGGATCCATATTTTGGGTTCAATGTGTGGGACTGCTATTGATTCCATAACAACCTCTGCTATAAGTTCTGAAAATGGAGATCCCATAGGTATTCCTTTGATTTGTTGATATGTTTGCTCATCAAATTGAAAAGTATGTGGTTAGGCAAGGGTTGATGAGAGGCTGCAACTGGTATTCCAGGTGTGGATGTGCTTTCTATAGGTCCACTAGTAACAAATGGACGTTAACTATTTGTTACCAAGGGACATAAAGAACTTTAATGACCAGCCTGGGTTGAACCTTCCATTCAGTTCTTGGCAAGCCCTAAAAGAGCAGTTAGAAATAATAGCAATAATTTGCATATATATAATTAACTGCATTCAGCAAAAAGGCCATTATACAGTATAATTGTGAATAATTAGAAAAATGACTATCTCTAGTTTCTCTTTATTAAAAGGAAATATTCCCAATATTGTAGAGTGGGGAGAGATGGACCCTGTTAACTCTTCAACAGATACTTTACAATTAAAAAAGAAGTCTATTACTTTACTTTTCAGAAAGATTGCTCAGAAATGAAATTCTTCCCTAGGATATTCTACATGAACGTCCACTTTCAGCCATGCATCATTAATATCTTATAGTCTTGTTACCAAAAACAAAAAGTAATATAACTTGATGAAGAGAAATCTCTCTTCTTAAGCCCCTTTATTGTTTTTCCATCTTATCATCATCAAGGTTGAAAAAATTCCAGCTTGCTGTCTTTCCTTTCTTATGCTTTTGCCTGGTCTCCCCACTTAGTACGTCCATTCTTTCCCAACACACCACAACCTTTATGAGCAATCCGCTCTGTAACATGCCTCATCGTGTTTCTTAGTACAAGTTTCACGGTGCCATTTTGCAGGGTGAAGAAGAAAGGGTTCAGGAAAGGGCAGACAATTGTGGTGAGTAGAGCAGGGACCTTATGGACTTCAAGAGTCTCCTTTTGGGATGGTGTGACATAGATGAAGATGCTGATGCCACAGGAGATGGAGATGATGGTCAGATGTGAAGCACAAGTATTGAAGGCTTTTGCCTGACCTGAAGGGGTAGAGATGCGGACTATTGCTGAGATGATACACATGTAAAAAACTAAGGTTAAGACCAAAGAGCAGAGGATAACAACAGAAGACAGCACAAAGTCCATCAACTCTATCACTCGAGTGTCGCTGCAGGACAAATTCAGCAGAGGGCCACTGTCACAAAAGAAATGGTTGATGATGTTTGACTTGCAGTAGGACAGCCTGGAGATCATAATGATGGGAATAAGAACTGAGAGGAACCCACCCAGCCAGCAAGCCAAAACCATCTGGATGCAGACCTGGCTATTCATGATCGCATGATATTGCAATGGCCTGCATATGGCGGCATAGCGGTCATAGGACATGGAGGTAAACAAAAGAAACTGTACTGTCCCTAAGAAGAAATAGAAATAAGACTGTGTCATGCAGCCAGCAAAAGAAATAGACTTGTCACCAGAGAGGAGGTTCCAGAGCAATTGCGGGCTGGTGACAGTGGTGAAGAAGATGTCCAGTATGGAGACATTGCCAAGAAAGAAGTACATTGGGTTATGGAGGCGGTTATCTACCAATACAATGCAGAGGATGACCTTATTGGCCCCCAAGCTTGCAATGTACATGGTTAAAAAAAGGAAGGCTAGCAGGAGCTCAATTTGACGGCCAGTGGAAAAACCCATGAGGATGAATTCAGAAATGCTTTGGTTCTCTGACTTTTTCTGATGGTCCTCAAGAACAGCACCTGAAAGGGCAAAGGTTATAATTGAGAAACACCAATGCACCAAATCCTGCTTGTATATTAAAATATGTTGTCAAAAATGTAATTGAATTCTTTGGGATTATCTCAATAAACATATCTTACTTACCAGTCGTTTCTTCCTGTATCCCTTGGTAGAATTTGTTTTGCTGTTTTATTCAGTGAATGAAACACATACTGAGTTGCCCCTTTTGTAGCACCAGCTCAGATCCCAGATGGGAAGAGTACTTCCACACCAGGAGAGAAGATCAGGAGAACTCCTAGTTGTTGAGCTGCATTGTTTGGCATCAATATTCTGCCTTAGATATAGGAGGGATTTTTCCTAGGTTGAGTTTCCCCATTCTGACATTCATGAAGAAATAAGCCATGCTGTGACTTAATTGAAGGCCTGGTCCACACAAACATGAAGACAAAGGCTGCACGTCTGGAACACGTTGAGCAACATGTTCTATGTTCTATGTCTCCAGCAATGGGTTTGATTTGGCGAACTCAGATTTATAATCTTACTTTTATATGTCAATAGGATAAGCTCTTCTCTCTATTGAAAACGAGATCTAGACATATCTCTCTATACTTGTCCACTCACATCAAATGGATTTGCCTTTTGTAGACTGGACCACTTGCTTTTCCAACCCACTCGTGTCTACAAGAAACAAATATTCAATCCCATTTTTTTTCCTCCAAACTTATCCCCAATATATATTTTCCTGAAAATGTCTGAAACTGAAGCAAGTATCTTCTGCTGCAAAAACAAGCTTGGATGCCTTAAATTAATTAAAGAAGGACTGATTGATTAATGACTATCAATCTTAAAGGCTCAAATATTATCTCTGGGTTAGAGTCAGAGATATCTGGGTGGCCATGATACTGGACTTTGATCAATTGTGACTGTTCCTATGTTCTTATGTACATATAAGTAATAATAATAATAATAATAATAATAATGATGATGATGATGATGATGATGATGATGATGATGATGATGATGATGATGATAATGATCCAGTCTGAACATCTGGCTGACTGTGCGATGATTAATGATGATGATGATGATGATGATGATGATGATGATGATGATGATGATGATGATGATAATAATAATAATAATAATAATAATAATAATAATAATAATAATAGTTGGAAGGAACCTTAGAGGTCTTCTAGTCCGACCCCCTGCTCAGGCAAGAAACTCTATACAATTTCAGACCAATGGTTGTCCAGTGTCTTCTTTAAAAACTTCCAGTGTTGGAGCATTTACAACTTCTGGAGGCAGGTTGTTCCACTGGTTAATTGTTCTAACTGTCAGGAAATTTTTCCATAGTTCTAGGTAGTTCTAGGTAGTTAAGGGAGAGCTGGTTTGGTACAGTAATGAAGGCATCTAGCTGGGAAGCCACAGATTGTGAATTCTAGCCCTGCTTTAGACGCAAAATTAGCTGGGTGATTTTCAGCCAGGCCCTTCCTCTCTACCCTAGGAAAAGGGCAATGGTAAACCACTTCTGAAATCTTGCCAAGAAAATTTAAGGGGCTTGTTTAGGCAGTTTTGAGGAGTGAAAAATCTGACTCCAAGGCACCCTCTCCTTCCAAAAAGAGGAGTTGAATAGTCTTCCTGCCGCTAATCAATGTTTGTCTGAAACAATACCTTTAGCTGCTATCTACTGTCTTGCTTCTATCTTCTTTTTTCTTGTGGAATGTGGAAGAGAGCGTGTTTCTGCATGAACATATTTCACAGTTGGATTTGAGCAATGCTGCTGACCTATCATCAATGGCGAAACAACAACTGAAAGAGATATCCTTGCTGAAACTTCTCAAGAAGCAGAGTGGTTCTGAGGAAGGGCAATGTGGAAGTCCTTCAAAGAAACAGGACCTTCTGTTCACTTGTACACCTCTGAAGTGTTAGCAAGAAGGAAGATGCAATTTCCAGCATTGTTCTTCTGTTAAAAACAAATATAGCTAGTCTGCACGGTTATATTTGTCTGTAATGAATCACACTTCTATATTCATAAGTGTTTTTAAAGAGGCAAATTGTCAAGGGGAATTTTGTGAAAATAGAAAAGTGTAGGAACTATCTCAGATGGCCAAGCACAGAACATATGAAAAACCTTTACCATTAGATGACCTTTCTATCACACATCACTGTTTTTTTGTAACTGACAACATTAAAATATGTGGACTTCAATTCCCAAAATTCCACAACCAGCATGTTGGCAATCATACAACGTCTCTGAGAATCATTCTTGGATAAACTATTAATAAAGAATGTCTATGTATATTCTCAGTCATCTAGGTCCCAAACGCTGTCCCAAAGGTGCTTTTTCAAGAGGCAACTGGACTTTTTTTTTNAGAGGATCGCTGGTTTGAAAGAGGGGTCAAATAGGCCATCTATGTTAAAATTGAGCAGCCCTCTCTCAACAGAGGGGGAGGGATACGACATCACCTATCTCCTACAACACAGTCCTTTCAGCTGTTCGAAGAAGATTCCACATTGATTTTCACTATTCAGGTGACCCTTAGGACACAGATAGCCTCCAAGTGGCCTCAATGATTCTCAGAGGGATTGCTAATGACCAGATGACTGTAAGGAATATATCCTTCCATTCTCTATCATTCAGTCAGAACTGAAGACATTTCTCAGATGAGAAGCAAAACATCTTCAAGGAAAGAAATCCAAATGCAGACACTTCTTCAGACACTGGTCTTACTGTCGCTCTAAAGCAGACATGTCAAACTCATGACGTCACATGACATCACGCAACATATCAGAACTATTTCCCCATTGCCGGCAATGGGGTGGGCATGGTTTCCTTGTGATGCGTCCGGCCCCTGGGCCGGCAGTTTGACACCCCTGCTCTAAAGGAATATCATAATTAGGAGCATTGATTTTATTCCTCTGTTAAGGCAGTCTAGGACTGTTGGGTAGGACTATAGAATAGTTGGGTTCTGAAGTAAATTTACTCAGTCCACCTAATTTTCTCTCCAGGTGTGGCAGATTCCTAAAAGAATACAATGCAGCAAGATTTAAAAAAACAAACAACTAAACCCAATCTTCCTTGATTAATTTAGGATACTGGTTACTGAGGCAACATTTGCAAATATTTATTTTGTTATTCAAAGCTGACAGTCCTAAAACAATAAAATGAAATTTTTGAGTAAAAGATGCAAATACATCCTTCAGAGGACAATAAGAATTGGAGAACCTCCCATAAGAATACAATATCTTTGGTTGTTGTTATTTTCTTTTTTTAAAAAAAAAAAATCTCCAGGAATATTTCAACCTTTTTAAGACAGACATGGGATAAAGACAGACATCTCTGCCCTAATTGAGATGGTCTAAGTTTGTGTTTCTCATCCTTGACAACTTTAAGATGTGTAGACTACAATTCCCAGAATTCCAGCTCCTTCACCTGCAACTATACCACAGAGATGATACAGGGAAAGAAAGGAGTGGAGATGGGTAGATCTCTTTCAGTTCAATTTTCAGTAATGTCAGCCATTGTGAGAGCTGAGTGTCCTTCTAAGATAGCCACTAGATCTGAGATTCCCTGATATTGGTTCACCAGGGTTTGTGTGAATACAGCTAAAACATTTTAATTGTACTACACTTTCTCCTTCTGATGGTTGGCTTTGCATCCCTTCCAGCTAAAGTATCTATATCTAGAGCTACATCACGCTGCTGTGTTGTTTCAGAAGAGCTATTTGTTGTGTTCTTTTGTATTCCCCCCCCTTAATCCCCTATGCGCATCCTGATCACCCATTAAGGGTGATTGCCCTTCTCCATCTGCATACAGTTTCATGCCCGTTGCTGGTTGGCTAACTAGCAACGGGGTCTTACCAGCCAATGGAATTGTGTGATTACAAGCCAGGGGAATCCCATAAAAGAG
>NW_015388797.1:143503-144865 GCF_001527695.2 Protobothrops mucrosquamatus
CCTTACACGTGGGGCACCCGGGGATCGTGCGTATGAAAGCGCTGGCTCGGAGCTATTTGTGGTGGCCACAGCTGGACAAGGACATACAGGAGTGGGTAGCCACCTGTGAGCCTTGCCAGGAATCCCGCTCAGCCCCACCGAAAGCAACCCCATTGGAGTGGGAGATCCCACGAGCACCGTGGTCCCGTCTCCACGTTGATTTTGCCGGCCCCGTGGAGGGCCGATCTTATTTAATAACGGTGGATGCCTACTCGAAGTGGTTGGAGGTGATCCCCATGCCGTCCACCACAACGAGTGCTACCATCAAGGCCCTGGACGGACTGTTTGCAACCCACGGATTACCAGACGTCCTGGTGTCCGATAACGGGCCGCAACTAACCGCGAAGGACATGGAAGAGTTCCAGGCGAACTTGGGCATCCATCACACACTGATCGCGCCCTACAGCCCTCAGAGCAACGGACGGGCAGAACGGATGGTGAGGCTCACCAAGGAAGCGCTCACCAGAATGGGGGCCAGCGCACGGCGAGAAACGCTCGAACAGTTCCTCCTGGTGCAGCACAACACACCCTGTGCCGCCACCGGCCGGAGCCCAGCGGAGATGTTGATGGGTCGCCGACTGAGGTCACCCCTGGATCGCCTCCATCCCAGCTACCAAACAGACACGCCACCGGAATCCAGAAAGGTGACTCGGGGTTTTACGGAGGGGGATTTAGTGTATGCCCTTAATCACGCGGGGGAGTCGAAGTGGGTGAAAGCGACCATCATCTCTATCGCCGGGCCCAGATCCTACGAAGTTTGCGTGGAGGACAACCGGGTTTGGTGGCGCCACCTTGATCAACTGAGGGGCCGAATCGGGGTCGCTGGGTTACGCCAAGAAAGCGTGGCCGACAACACGAGCGGGGCCAGAGACAACAGCGGGGACGAGTATTGGCCATTGGTTCCACCCGTCAATCAACCACCTCGAGAAGCGAGACCCACTGCAGCGGCCCAAGGACAACCATGCAGAGGGAAGAGTACCGAGGCAAGAGCTGAACCGAGTCACACAGTTCCCCGCTGATCAACGCGAGGGCATCGGCCTCCCACATATCTGAAGGACTATGTAACCACTATTCATCAAGGACGATAGCAAGAACTTTGAGGGGAGGGGTGTTGTGTTCTTTTTTATTCCCCCCCTTAATCCCCTATGCGCATCCTGATCACCCATTAAGGGTGATTGCCCTTCTCCATCTGCATACAGTTTCATGCCCGTTGCTGGTTGGCTAACTAGCAACGGGGTCTTACCAGCCAATTGAATTGTGTGATTACAAGCCAGGGGAATCCCATAAAAGAGGGCTCCCCTGGCCCAGATGCCAGTCCGGATT